>NW_012289230.1:0-9349 GCF_000151885.1 Dipodomys ordii | reverse complement strand
GACACAGCGTTAGACACAGCGTTACACAGCAGGGTACCCAGCTGGGGACACAAAGGAACACAGTGGGGGACACAGCGGGACACAGCGGGACAAAGCGGGGACAAAGCGTGAGACAGAGCGGGGGACAGAGCGGGGGACAGAGCGGGAGACAGAGGCAGACAAAGCGAAGACACAGCGGGACACAGCGGGCGACACAGTGGGACACAGCGGGCGACACAGCGGGACACAGCGGGTGACACAGCGGGACACAGCAGGACACAGCGGGGGACACAGGGAGACACAGCAGGACACAGCAGGACACAGCGTGGGACAAAGCGGGAGACAGTGTGGGACACAGTGAGGACACAGCGGGACACAGCGGGGACACAGAGGGGACTCAGCAGGGGACACAACGGGGGACAAAGCGGGAGAGAGCGGGGGACACAGCAAGGACACAGCGGATCACAGCGGGGACACAGCGGGACACAGCGGGGCACACAGCGACGACACAGCGGGACACAGCGGGACTCAGCAGGGGACACAGCAGTTCACAGCGAACACAGCGGGACACAGCGGGGGACACAGTGGGACAGAGCAAGGGACACAGCAGAGGACACAGAGGGACACAGAGGGACACAGCGGGAAACACAGCGAGGACACAGCGGGACACTGCGGAACACAGCGCGACACAGCAGGTACACAGCGGGGACACAGCGAGACGCAGCGGGGGACACATCGGGACACAGCGGGATACACATTGGTACACAGCAGGGGACACGGGGGGCAAAGCGGAACACAGCGTGGGGACACAGTGACGACAAAGTGGGACACAGCAGGAATCATCAGGGTCACAGCGGGACACAGCGGGGACACAGCGGGGACACAGCAGGGGCCACAGCGGGACACAGCGGGGGACACAGTGGGGTACACAGCTGGGGACACAAAGGAACACAGTGGGGGACACAGCGGGACACAGCGGGACACAGCAGGACACAGCGGGGACAAAGCAAGAGACACAGCGGGGGACACAGCAGGCTCAAAGCAGGACACCACGGGACACAGCGGGACAGAGCAGGACACAGCGGGGAAACTGCGGGGACACAGCGGGACACAGCGGGGGACACAGGGGGTACAAAGCGGGACAGAGCAGGATACACAGCGAGGACACAGCGGGACACAGCGGGACTCAGCGGGGGACACAGCGGGACACAGCAGGGGACACAGTGGGACAGAGCACAGGATACAGCAGGGGACACAGAGGGACACAGCGGGACACAATGGGGGAGAGAGGGTTGACACAGTGGGACACAGGGGGGGACACAGCGAGGACACAGCGGGGGACACAACGGTTACACAGTGGGACACAGCGTGGGACACAGCGAGGACACAGCGGGACACAGCGGGACACAGCGTGGGACAAAGCGGGAGACAGCGGGGGACATAGCGAGGACACAGCGGGTCACAGCAGGGACACAGCGGGACACAGCGGGGGACACAGTGACGACACAGAGGGGGACAGATCTAGGGATACAGCAGGACACAGCGGTGACACAGCTGGATACAGCAGGGTACACATCGGGACACAACGGGGACACAGCGGGGGACACAGCGGGACACAGCGGGACACAGCGGGGACAAAGTGGAGGACCAGGGGGAGACATAGCGGGACACAGCGGGGGACACAGCGAGGACAAAGCGGGACACAGTGGGGACACAGCGAGACTCAGCGGGGGACACAGCGGGGGACACAGCGGGAGACACAGTGGAACCGAGCAGGGGATACAGCAGGGGACACAGCCGGGGACAAAGTGGGACACAGAGTGGGACACAGCGAGGACACAGCGGGACACAGCGGGGGAAAAAGCGGGAGACAGCCAGGGACACAGCGAGGACACAGCCGGTCACAGCGGGGACACATCGGGGCACACAGCGGGATACAGCGGGACACAGCGGTGGACACAGCGGGACACAGCGGGACACAGCGGGGGACACAGTGGGACAGAGCAAGGGACACAGCAGAGGACACAGAGGGACACAGCGGGACACAGCGGGGGACACAGAGGGGACACAGCGGGACACAGCGAGGGAAACAGCGAGGACACATTGGGACACAGCGGGGACACAGTGGAACTCAGCGGGGGACACAGCAGTACACAGCGGGACAAAGCAGGACATAGCGGGGCACAGCAAGGACACAGCGGGGTTCAGAGCGGGACACAGCGGGAAACAGCAGGGGACACAGCGCGACACAGCGGGGGACACAGGGGGTACACAGCGGGACACAGCGGGGGACAAAGCAGGACACTACCGGGGACACAGCGAGGACACTGCGGGACACTGCGGGAGACACAGCGAGGACACATCGGGACACTGCGGAACACAGCGAGACACAGCAGGGACACAGCAGGGGACACAGCGGGACACAGCAGGGGACAAGGGGGACAAAGCGGGACACAGGGGGGACACAGCGACGACAAATCGGGACACAGCGGGGACACAGCGGGACTCAGCAGGGTCACAGCGGGACACAGCGGAACACAGCGGGGGACACAGGGGGTACAAAGCGGGACAGAGCAGGATACACAGCGAGGACACAGCGGGACACAGCGGGGACACAGCGGGACTCAGCGGGGGACACAGCGGGACACAGCGGGGGACACAGTGGGACAGAGCACGGGATACAGCAGGGGACGAAAAGGGACACAGCGGGACACAATGGGGGAGAGAGGGTTGACACAGTGGGACACAGGGGGGGACACAGCGAGGACACAGCAGGGGACACAACGGTGACACAGTGGGACACAGCGTGGGACACAGCGAGGACACAGCGGGACACAGTGGGACACAGCGTGGGACAAAGCGGGAGACAGCAGGGGACATAGCGAGGACACAGCGGGTCACAGCGGGGACACAGCGGGACACAGCGGGGGACACAGTGACGACACAGCGGGACACAGTGGGGGACACAGCAAGGGAAACAGCGGGACACAGCGGGACACAGCGCGGGACACAGCGGGAAACAGCGGGACACAGCGCGGGACACAGCGGGACACAGCGTGGGACACAGCGGGAAATAGCGTGACACAGTTGGGGACACAGTGGTGACACAGTGGGACACAGAGTGGGACACAGCGAGGACACAGCGGGACACAGCGAGATACAGCGTGGGACAAAGAGGGAGACAGCGGGGGACACAGCGAGGAAAAAGCGGGACACAGTGGGGACACAGCGAGACTCAGCGGGGGACACAGCGGGGGACACAGTGGGAGACACAGTGGGACAGAGCAAGGGATACAGCAGGGGACACAGAAGTACACAGCGGGACACAACGGGGGACAGAGGGGGGACACAGCGGGACACAGCTGGGGACAAAGCGGGAGACAGCGGGGGCCACAGCGGGACACAGCGGGGGACACAGTGACGACACAGCGGGACACAGTGGGGGACACAGCAAGGGACACAGCGGGACACAGCGGGACATAGAGGGGGACACAGCGGGGGACACAGCGGGACACAGCGGGACACAGAGGGGGACACAGCCGGGGACACAGCGGGACACAGCGCGGGACACAGCGGGGGACACAGCGGGACACAGCGAGACACAGCGGTGGACACAGCGGGACACAGCGGGACACAGCGGGGGACACAGTGGGACAGAGCAGGGGACACAGCAGAGGACACAGCTGGACACAGCGGGGGACACAGGGGGGACACAGCGGGACACAGCGGTGGACACATCGAGGACACATTGGGACACATTGGGGACACAGCCGGACTCAGAGGGGGACACAGCAGTACACAGCGAGACACAGCGGGACACAGCGGGGCACAGCAGGGACACAGTGGGGGACAGAGCGGGACACAGCGGGAAACAGCGGGGGACACAGCGGGACACAGTGGGGGACACAGAGGGGTACACAGCGGGACACAGCGGGGGACAAAGCAGGACACTACCGGGGACACAGCGAGGACACTGCGGGACACTGCAGAACACAGAAGGACACAGCAGGGACACAGCAGAGGACACAGCGGGAGACAGCAGGGGACACAGCGGGACACAGCAGGGGACAAGAAAGGGGACCCAGCGGGACCCAGCGGGGGACACAGCTGGACACAGCAGGGGGCACAGGGGGTACAAAGCGGGACAGAGCGGGATACACAGCAAGGACACAGCCGGACACAGCGGGGACAGAACGGGACACAGCAGGAAACAGCGGGGACAGAGCGGGACACAGCGGAACACAGCGGGACACAGAGGGGGACAAAGCAGGACACAGCGGGGGACACAGTGAGGACACAGCGGGACACTGCGGGAGACACAGCGAGGACACAGCGGGACACAGCGGAACACAGTGGGACACAACAAGGACACAGCAGGGGACACAGCGGGACATAGCGGGGGACACAGCGGGACACAGCGGGGGACACAGGAGTGACAAAGCGGGACACAGCGGGGAACACAGCGACGACACAGCGGGACACAGCGGGGGACACAGCGAGGACACAGCAGGGGACAAAGTGGGGGACACAGCGGGACACAGCGGGGAACACAGCGGGGGACACAGTGGGACACAGCGGGACACAGCGGGGGACACAGTGGGGACACAGCGGACACAGCGGGGGACACAGGGGGGACATATTGGGATACAGCGGGGACACAGCAAGACTTAGCAGGGAAACAGCAGTACACAGCGGGACACAGCGGGACACAGCGTGGGACATAGCGGAAAACACAGCGAGGACACCGCGGGACCCAGCGGGACACAGCGTCGAAACAGCCGGGATACAGCGGGACACAGCGGGGTACACAGCTGGGGACACAAAGGGGCACAGCCGGGGACACAGCGAGGACACTGCGGGACACTGCGGGAGACACAGAGAGGACACAACGGGACACTGCGGAACACAGCGGGACACAGCAGGGACACAGCAGGGGACACAGCGGGACACAGCGGGGGACACAGCAGGACACAGCAGGGGACACGGGGCGACAAAGCGGGACACAGCGGGGGACAAAGCGACGACAAAGCGGGACACAGCGGGGACACAGCGGGACTCAGCAGGGTCACAGTGGGACAAAGCGGGACACAGCGGGGGACACAGCGAGGTCACAGCGGGACACAGTGGGAACAAAGCGGGACTCAGCGGGGGACACAGGGGGACACAGTGGGACACAGCGGGGACACAGCAGGGACACAGTGGGGGACACAGTGGGACAGAGCAGGGGATACAGCAGGGGACACAGAGGGACACAGCCGGACACAGCGGTGGACAGAGGGGGGACACAGAGGGACACAGCGGGGGACACAGCCGGGGACACAGCGGGACACAACGGGGAACACAGCGAGGACACAGCGGAACCCAACGGGACACAGCCTCAATACAGTGGGGACACAGCGTTACACAGCAGAGTACACAGCTGGGGACACAAAGGAACTCAGTGGTGGACACAGCGGGACACAGCGGGACACAACGGGGCACAGCGGGGACAAAGCGGGGGACACAGCGGGGTCAAAGCGGGACACCACGGGACACAGCGGGACACAGCGGTGAAACTGCGGGGACACAGCGTTACACAGCGGGGTACACAGTAGGATACAGCGGGGGACACAGCGCGACACAGAGGGGGACAGATCTAGGGACACAGCGGGACACAGCGGGGACAAAACGGAGGACCAGGGGGAGACATAGCGGGACATAGCGGGGGACACAGCGAGGACAAAGCAGGACACAGTGGGGACACAGCGAGACTCAGTGGGGGACATAGCGTGAGACACAGTGGGACAGAGCAGGGGATACAGCAGGGGACACAGAGGGACACAGCGGGACACAGCGGGGGACAGAGTGGGGACACAGCGGGACACAGCGGGGGACACAGCGAGGACACAGCGGGACACTGCGGAACACAGCTGGACACAGCAGGTACACAACAGGGACACAGCGGGACACAGCGGGGGACACAGCGGGACACAGCAGGGACACAGCGGGGGACAGAGCGGGACACACTGGGCGACACAGCAGGGGATAAAGCAGGACACAGCCGGGTACACAGCGACATCAGTGCGGGACACTGCGGGAGACACAGCGAGGACACAGCGAGACACTGCGGAACACAGCGGGACACAGCAGGGACACAGCAGAGGACACAGCGGGACACAGCGGGGTACACATTGGGACACAGCAGGGGACACGGGGGGACAAAGCGGAACACAGTTTGGGGACACAGTGACGACAAAGCGGGACACAGCGGGGACAAAGCGGGACTCATCAGGGTCACAGCAGGACACAGCGGGAAACAGCGGGGTACACAGCTGGGGACACAAAGGAACATAGTGGGGGACACAGCGGGACACAGCAGGACACAGCGGTGACAAAGCAAGAGACAAAGCAGGGGACAGAGCGGGAGACAGAGGAAGACACAGCAAAGACACAGCGGGACACAGCGGGGGACACAGCGGGACACAGCGGGTGACACAGTGGGACACAGTGGGACACAGCAGGGGCCACAGCGGGTACACAGTGGGACACAACGGGGGACACAGCGAGGACACAGCGGGACACTGCGGGACACAGCGTGGGACAAAGCGGGAGACAGCGGGGGAAACAGTGAGGACAGAGCGGGACACAGCGGGGACACAGAGGGGACTCAGCGGGGGACACAGTGGGGGACAAAGCGGGAAACCACGGGACACAGTCGGACACAGCAAAACACAACGGGGACACTGCGGGGACACAGTGGGACAAAGCGGGGGACACAGCGGGACACAAGTGGACACAGAGGGACACAGCGGAACAAAGTGGGGCACAGCGGGGGACACAGCGGGAAACAGCGGGGGACACAGCAGGGGACAGCTGGAAACAGAGAAGAGACACAGCGGGACACAGCGGGGACAAAGCTGGACACAGCGGGGTACACAGCGGGACACAGCGGACACACAGCGCGGACACAGCGGGACATAGTGGGACACAGCAGGGAAACAGCAGGACACAGCAGGACACAGCGAGACACAGCGGGGGACACAGCGGGGTCAAAGCGGGACACCACGGGACACAGAGGGACACAGCGGGACACAGCGGGGAAACTGCGGGGCCACAGCGGGACACAACGGGGGACACAGCGGGACACAGCAGGACACAGTGGGGAACACAGCGCGACACAGAGGGGGACAGATCTAGGTACACAGCAGGACACAGCGGTGACACAGTTGGACACAGCCGGGTACACATCGGGACACAGTGGGGACATAGCTGGGGACACAGCAGGACAAAGCGGGACACAGCAGGAGACACAGCGAGGACACAGCGGGACACAGCTGGGACACAGAGGGGGACACACAGGGGACAGAACGGGACACAGCAGGAAACAGCGGGGACAGAGCGGGACACAGCGGGACACAGCGGGACACAGCGGGGGACAAAGCAGGACACAGCGGGGGACACAGTGAGGACACAGCGGGACACTGCGGGAGACACAGCGAGGACACAGCGGGACACAGCGGAACACAGTGGGACACAACAAGGACACAGCAGGGGACACAGCGGGACATAGCGGGGGACACAGCGGGACACAGCGGGGGACACAGGAGGGACAAAGCGGGACACAGCGGGGGACACAGGAGGGACAAAGCGGGACACAGCGGGGAACACAGCGTCGACACAGCGGGACACAGCGGGGGACACAGCGAGGACACAGCAGGGGACAAAGTGGGGGACACAGCGGGACACAGCGGGGAACACAGCGGGGGACACAGTGGGACACAGCGGGACACAGCGGGGGACACAGTGGGGACACAGCGGACACAGCGGGGGACACAGGGGGGACATATTGGGATACAGCGGGGACACAGCAAGACTTAGCAGGGAAACAACAGTACACAGCGGGACACAGTGGGACACAGCGTGGGACATAGGGGGAAACACAGCGAGGACACCGCGGGACCCAGCGGGACACAGCATCGAAACAGCCGGGACACAGCGGGACACAGCGGGGTACACAGCTGGGGACACAAAGGGGCACAGCCGGGGACACAGCGAGGACACTGCGGGACACTGCGGGAGACACAGAGAGGACAAAACGGGACACTGCGGAACACAGCGGGACACAGCAGGGACACAGCAGGGGACACAGCGGGACACAGCGGGGGACACAGCAGGACACAGCAGGGGACACGGGGCGACAAAGCGGGACACAGCGGGGGACAAAGCGACGACAAAGCGGGACACAGCGGGGACACAGCGGGACTCAGCAGGGTCACAGCGGGACAAAGCGGGACACAGCGGGGGACACAGCGAGGTCACAGCGGGACACAGTGGGAACAAAGCGGGACTCAGCGGGGGACACAGGGGGACACAGTGGGACACAGCGGGGACACAGCAGGGACACAGTGGGGGACACAGTGGGACAGAGCAGGGGATACAGCAGGGGACACAGAGGGACACAGCCGGACACAGCGGTGGACAGAGGGGGGACACAGCGGGACACAGCGGGGGACACAGCCGGGGACACAGCGGGACACAACTGGGAACACAGCGAGGACACAGCGGAACCCAACGGGACACAGCCTCAATACAGTGGGGACACAGCGTTACACAGCAGAGTACACAGCTGGGGACACAAAGGAACTCAGTGGTGGACACAGCGGGACACAGCGGGACACAACGGGGCACAGCGGGGACAAAGCGCGGGACACAGCGGGGTCAAAGCGGGACACCACGGGACACAGCGGGACACAGCGGTGAAACTGCGGGGACACAGCGTTACACAGCGGGGTACACAGTAGGAAACAGCGGGGGACACAGCGCGACACAGAGGGGGACAGATCTAGGGACACAGCGGGACACAGCGGGGACAAAACGGAGGACCAGGGGGAGACATAGCGGGACATAGCCGGGGACACAGCGAGGACAAAGCAGGACACAGTGGGGACACAGCGAGACTCAGTGGGGGACATAGCGGGAGACACAGTGGGACAGAGCAGGGGATACAGCAGGGGACACAGAGGGACACAGCGGGGGACAGAGGGAGGACACAGCGGGACTAAGCGGGGGACACAGCCGGGGACACAGTGGGAAACAACGGGGAACACAGCGAGGACACAGTTGGACCCAGGGGGACACAGCGTCAATACAGTGGGGACACAGAATTACACAGCGGAGTACACAGCTGGGGACACAAAGGAACACAGTGGGGGACACAGCGGGACACAGCGGGGACAAAGCGTGAGACACAGCGGGGGACAGAGCGTGAGACAGAGGCAGACACAGCGAAGACACAGCGGGACACAGCGGGGGACACAGCGGGACACAGTGGGACACAGCGGGTGACACAGCGGGACACAGCGGGACACAGCGGGGGACACAGCGGGACTGA
>NW_012289229.1:0-2228 GCF_000151885.1 Dipodomys ordii | reverse complement strand
GGGGACACAGCGGGACACAGCGGGACACAGCGGGGACGCAGCAGGGACACAGCGGGGACACAGTGGGACAGAGCTGGGGATACAGCAGGGGACACAGAGGGACACAGCGGGACACAGCGGGGGACACAGGGGGGACACAGCAGGACACAGTGGGGGACACAGCGAGGACACAGCGGGACACAGCGTGGACACAGCAGTAGACACAGCGGGACACAGCGGGGGACACAACGGAACACAGCGGGGAACACAGGAAGGGCACAGTGGGACCCAGCGGGACACAGCGTCGATACAGCGGGGACACAGTGGGACACAGCGGGGTACGCAGCTGGGGAAACAACGGGACACAGCGGGACACAGCGGGGACACTGCGGGAACATAGCGGGACACAGCGGGGTACACAGCGGGACACAGGTTGGGACACACCGGGGACACAGCGGGAAACAGCGGGGGACACAACAGGGGACACAGCGCGTACACAGTGGGACACAACGGGGGACACACCGGGGACACAGCGGGGAACACAGGGAAGACACAGCGGGACACAGCGTCAATACAGCAGGGACACAGTGGGAAACAGCGGGGTACACAGCTAGGGAAACAGCGGGAAACAGCGGGGGACACAGCAAGGACACAGCGGGATACAACGGGGACACTGCGGGAACATAGCGGGACACAGCGGGGTACACAGCGGGACACAGGTTGGGACACAGCGGGGACACAGCGGAGGACAAAGCGTGAGACACAGCGGGGGACAGAGCGTGAGACAGAGGCAGACACAGCGAAGACACAGCGGGACACAGCGGGGGACACAGAGGGACACAGTGGGACACAGCGGGTGACACAGCGGGACACAGCGGGACACAGCGGGGGACACAGCGGGACATAGCGGGACACAGCTGGGTACACAGCGGTGACACAGTGGGACACAGAGTGTGACACAGCGAGGACACTGCGGGTCACAGCGGGACACTGCGTAGGACACTGCGTAGGACAAAGCGGGAGACACAGCGAGGACACAGTGGGACACAGTGGGGGACACAGCGGGGGACACAGAGGGACAAAGCGGTGGACACAGCGGGACACAGCAGGACACATCGGGGGACACAGGGGTACAAAGCGGGACGCAGCAGGGGACACAGCGAGGACACATTGGGAAACAGCAGGGACAAAGGAGGACTCAGCGGGGGACACAGCAGTTCACAGCGGGACACAACAGGGGACACAGTGAGACAGATCATGGGACACAGCAGACGACACATAGGGACACAGCGGGACACAGCGGGGGACACAGCGGGACACAGTGGGGAACACAGCGAGGACACATTGGGACACAGCCGGGACACAGCGGGACTCAGCGGGGGACACAGCAGTACACATCGGGCACAGCGGGAAACAGCAGGGACACAGCGGGGGACAGAGCGGGACACAGCGGGAGACACAGCAGGACACAGCGGGGGACAAAGAGGGGTACACAGCGGGACACAGCGCGGGACACAGCGAGGACACTGCGGGACACTGCGGGAGACACAACGAGGACACACCGGGACTTTGCGGAACACAGCGGGACACAGCAGGAATCAGCAGGGTCACAGCGGGACACAGCGGGACACAGCGGGACACAGCTTGGGACACAGGGGGCACAAAGCGGGACACAGCGGGGGACACAGCAAGGACACAGTGGGACACAGCGGGGACACAGCGAGACTCAGCGGGGGACACAGTGGGGACGCAGCAGGGACACAGCGGGGACACAGTGGCACAGAGCTGGGGATACAGCAGGGGACACAGAGGGAAACAGCGGGACACAGTGGGGGACACAGGGGGGACACAAAGGGACACATTGGGGGACACAGCGAGGACACAGCGGGACACAGCGGGGACACAGCTATAAACACAGCAGGACACAGTGGGGGACAAAACGGAACACAGCGGGGAACACAGGGAGGGCACAGCAGGACCCAGCGGGACACAGCGTCAATACAGCGGGGACACAGTGGGACACAGCGGGGTACATAGCTGGGGAAACAACGGGACACAGCGGGGGACACAGCGAGGACAAAGCGGGACACAGCGGGACACAGCGGGGACACTGCGGGAACATAGCGGGACACAGCGGGGACACAGCGGGAAACAGCGGGGGACACAGCGAGGACAAAGAGGGACACAGCGGGACACAGTGTGGGACAAAGCGGGAGACAGCGGGGGACACAGCGAGGACACAGAGGGGA
>NW_012289228.1:0-4346 GCF_000151885.1 Dipodomys ordii | reverse complement strand
GGAGGAGGCTACAATGCTTGATGAGAAATGTACTCATTATCTTGCCCATGTAATTGTGACTCCTCTGTACAGTATTTTCACTATAAAATAAAAAAAAAAAGAGATAAGGATGCAATTCAGTGATAGAGTACTGTCCAAGCATGTACAAGGCCCTGGATTTCATTTCCAGCAACACAAAAAGAAGAACAAAATAATCATAAAATTTATCAGAACAAAACACAGCTCATGAGACAGAAAAATGCACTGATCATACCACAGCCTTTGTGCATTTGATAACGTTTGCTGAAGAAAAAACGAAAGCTCTAAGTCTATATCCACAAGTAATCTCTCCACAGGCTGCCAACACCTCTGTGAAATTAGCTTTATTATTTTAGTAAATATCATGGCTTTTTCCTTCAACAGGTGTACTTCCTTAAATCCAAATAAAATTAATTGTTTCTATTTTTCTGTATTTTTTAAATTATGTGGACCTAAAAGAAGTTATTGTTTTAAATTTCCAGTGGAGGTAATTCTTTTCATGCTTTAATTTTGATAATTTTTTCTGGCTATTGTTCTCTCATGAGACTTGAACTCAGGACCTAGGCACTTTCTCTGAGCTTTATCACTCAAAGCTAGTTTTACCAATTTGAGCCACAGCTCCACTTCTGGTTTTCTAGTGGTTAATTGGAGATGAGTCTCAGGGACTTTTCTGCCCAGACTGGTTTTAATCCATGATGCTCAGATCTCAGCCTCCCAAGTAGCTTGAATTACAGGTATGGGCCACCAACACCCAGCCTTTTTTTTTTTTAATTTAATTTTATTTTATTTGTGAACATACTGTACAGAGGGGTTACAATTGCATGGTCAGGATAATGCGTACATTTCTTACCAAGCATTGCAGCCTCCTCCTTTGTTTACCCTTCACATCACTTCCCAGCCTCCCCCCTCCCCCCCAATCCCAATCCTTCTCCTTCCCCCCTCCCCCATTCCCCCCCCCAACGACGTTGTAAAGCTCGTTTTGGACATGACAACTTGTACTTCTCATTGTTGCAACAGGTCCACCTGTATCCTTAAACAACTGGTTTTTCCCCATCTCCTCCACAAGTTATACTGACATCAAATATAGTGAAAGCAGGGGTTATACTGTGGGGGAGGGACATACAAAGCAACAAAGAGATAATCTTATAAATGCGTTAGAAACACATGCATGAAAGAAAAAAAACATTAAAATACATATCTAAGGGTTCATTTTCCTGACATCACATTATCTGACCTTTTCTGCTTGACTCATAGATATACTAGATATTGCAAATAAGGGAAACCATGGGACCTATGTTTCGTTGGGCCTGGCTTACTTCACTTAATATAATTTTTTCCAAGTTTTTCCATTTCCTAACAAATGGGGCAATGTCATTCTTTCTGATGGAGGCATAGAATTCCATTGTGTATATATACCACATTTTCTTGATCCATTCATCTACTGAGGGGCATCTGGGTTGGTTCCAGATCTTAGCTATGGTAAATAATGCTGCAATAAACATAGTTGTGCTGGTAGCTTTAGTGTGGTCTTGTTTGTAAACATTTGGGTAAATGCCCAAAAGTGGGATTGCTGGGTCATAGGGGAGTTCTATGTGAAGACTTTTGAGGAACCTCCATACTGCTTTCCAAAGTGGTTGAACAAGTTTACATTCCCACCAACAATGAAGTAAGGTTCCTTTCTGTCCACATCCCCTCCAGCATCTGTTGTTATTAGAGTTCTTGATTTTTGCCGTTCTTTCTGGGGTGAGGTGATATCTCAATGTTGTTTGATTTGCATTTCTTTTATGGCTAGGGATGTTGAATATTTCTTCATGTATCTATTGGTCATCCTTCTTTCTTCTTCAGAGAAGTTTCTCTTTAAGTCTTTTGCCCACTTATTTATTGGGCAGTTGTTTCTTTGGGGATTTGTTGTTGGAGGGGTTAATTTTTTGTGTTCCAAGTATATTTTAGATATGAGGCCCTTGTCCGTTGTATGGCTAGTAAAGATCTTCTCCCAATCTGTGGGCTTTCTATTGATCTTGCTAGCTATGTCATTTGCCCTGCAGAAGCTCTGCAACTTTATGCAATCCCATTTGTCCAACCTTTCTTTGATTTGTTGTGTTTCCGGGTCTCTATTCAAAAAATTTTGGCCTGTGCCAAGGAGACCTAGGGTTTCTCCTATTCCATCCTGTAATGTTTTCAGAGTGTCTGCTTTGACTTCAAGGTCTTTGGTCCATTTGGAGTTGATTCTAGTGCAGGGTGATATATAAGGATCTAGCTTTAGTTTTCTACATGTAGTTAACAAATTTTGCCAGCAACATTTACTGAAGAGGCTGTCTTTCTTCCATTCTATTGTTTTAGCTCCCTTATCGAAGATTAGATGGCTATAGGTCTGTAGGTTCATTTCTGGGTTTCAATTCTATTCCATTGGTCCTGAGGTCTGTTCTTATGCCAATACCAAGCTGTTTTGATTACTATGGCTTTATAGTAGAGTTTGAAATTTGGTATTGATATTCCTCCAGCAGTGTTCTTTCCGTTGAGGAGCGTTTTTGCTACTCAGGGTCTTTTATTGTTCCATATGAATTTTTGGATTGCCTCTTCTATTTCCTTGAAGAATGAGGTTGGAATTTTGATAGGTATCACGTTGAATTTGTAGATAGCCTTGGGAAGTATTACCATTTTCACGATGTTAATCTTTCCAATGCAGGAGCATGGGAGGTTTTGCCATTTTTTAAGTTCTGTGTTGATTTCCTTTTTCAAGATTTTAAAGTTTTCAGCATAGAGGTCCTTCACTTCTTTGGTTAAGTTAATTCCTAGGTACTCAAAGTTTTTTTTTTTTTGTAATAGCCCCACAAAAAACTTTGCTCTTGATTAAAAGTAATCACATTTTAACTCTTTTCTACTTACTAGGTGATATTAGATAACACTAGTTTCTAAAATTTCCAGAATTTGTCTCTGCAAAGGGTTTTGATTTAAATATGTTACATTAAAGTTTGATCCTTTGCAAGTAGTAGCTAAATCTTCCAGTTATATATATATATATATATATATATATATATATATATATATATATATATAGTTAACAAAAAGGGTTTTAAGAATAAATGAATACCTGTAATGGTGAAATTTCATCTGGAAGAATTTGAAACAGGACATCCTGTTTGGATGGATAAAACCATTTTCCTCCCTCTGTCTAGGAAAGTTCTACTAAACCTAGACATAATTTTTGTTTAAGAACTTCTATGTCTTAGGTAAATAAAATGTCCTTGAATTTGTAATTACCTACTATGAATATCAATCTTGAATTAATTGTATGCATCATTAAAGATGCAGGAAATTCAGTGTTACTTTGGTATAGGAAAAAACTATCATCAAGTTGAATACGATGAACTATGTTCCAAATGTTTGAAAAATCAGTGCCAGTGAATATTCAAGGAGATAAAAAGGAAATTATATACAAATAGTACTTTTAGGATTTCATAGAGAATCAATAATGTAAGATATATCTGTATTTTATGGTATTCTCACAGTAAAAAATAAAATAAAATCTGTATTACTGCTAGTTTACCCATATGAATTTAAATGCATGGTCTAATTTTTGCTTAAATTTGATTTTTTCTGCAATTTTAAAATTGTTTCTTATAAAAGTGTTGTAAAGAGCACTTATAGTTGCATAAGTAATTAATGAATACATTTCTTTTGGGACAATTTCACCCCTGCCCTTGCTCTCTCCCAGTATTTTTCCTTCCTGTCCTCATCCACAAATTGTATAGTTTATTGTCACCAAAGTGTCTAGAGAATGAAATTTGATTTTTGAAGGACAAAGAACATGGAGTATATTGTGGCACAACAGACCTTCCTTGGCTTAAAGTTAATAATTTATAGCAAAATTAGCACAGAAAATAAAGGTTATATTAAAGGAAGCATCTTTTTATGCTACTTTTTGAACTCATTAATCTCATGTGCCAATAAAATAATAATTCAAAAGTTGACACTGTTGTATGTGTTTTAAGGGAACTGAGAAGTTTCATGATTTGACAAAAAAGGACAGTGCTCTCAATCTCAGAGACTAAAATAAACTTTCCTTTATTATTATTTTTTTAGGTCATATAATGCTTGCCTGATTATCCCATGTGGGGTATTTTTTTTTAAATTATTGGTAAGATGCTGTACAGAGGGGTTACAGTTCCATGAGTAACGCAATGGGTACATTACTTGTCCATCATTGTCACCCCTTCTCTTCCTTCCTTGTTGCTGTAACTTTCTTAATAATAATTGGAAATATCTCACTATTTTTCTAAGTTTCCAATAAATGTGTTCATTTCTTTATTATTTTTAAATTCAAAACT
>NW_012289227.1:0-8551 GCF_000151885.1 Dipodomys ordii | reverse complement strand
GTACACAGCGAGGGACACAGTTGGGGACAGTATGGACAAGCCGGGTAAAAAGGGGGACACAGCGGGACACAGTGGGACACAGCGGGGACACAGCGGCACACAGCAGGACACAGTGGGGTACACAGTGGGACACATCGGGGATACAGCAGGGACACAGCAGGACACAGCGGGACACAGCGGGGGACAGAGCAGGATATAGCGGGGGAAACTGCGGGACACAGTGGGGACACAGCGGGACAGAGCGGGGAATGCAGCGGGATATAGCAGGGGACACAGCGAGGACAAAGCGGGACACAGAGGGACACAGCAGGGGACACAGCAAGGCCACAATGGGACACAGCGGGACACAGTGGGGGACACAGCATGGGACACATCAGGACACAGGGGGACACAGTGGGACACAGCAGGGACACAGCGGGGTTCACAGGGAGGACACAGCAGGGGATACAGCGGGACACAAAGGGGGACCCAGCATTACACAGTGGGAACACAGCGGGACACAAAGGGGACACAGCAGGGGACACAGCAGGACACAGAGGGGAACAAAGGGGGCACACAGCGGGACACAGTGGGACACAGCGGGGTACACAGCGGGACACAGCGGGGACACAGCTGGGGCACAGTGGGAAAAAGCGGGACACAACGGGGAGAAAGCGGGACACACCGGGATACTGCGGGACACAGTGGGGGACACAGGAGGGGACACAGAGCCGCACACAGCGGGAGAGAGTGGAACAGCAGGGACAGAGCGGGGACACAGCGGGGGACCCAGCGAGGACACAGCGGGACACAAATGGGGACACAACAAGGACACAGCGGGACACAGCGGGAAAGAGCAGAACACAGCAGGAGACACAGCCGGGGACACAGTGGAACACAGCAGGACACATCGGGGGACACAGCAGGACACAGCAGGGTACACAGCGGGACACAAAGGGAAACAGCAGGGACACAGCGGGGGACACAGTGGTACACAGTGAAGTACACAGCGGGACACAGCGGGGACAGAGCAGGGGCACAGTGGGAAACAGCGGGACACAGCGGGGGACAAAGCGGGACACAGCGGGACACAGCGGGGGACACAGCGGAGGACACAGAGCTGCACACAGCGGAAGAGAGTGGAACACAGCACGGACACATCAGGGACACAGCGGGACATAGCGGGAACAAAGCGAGGACAGAGCGGGACACAGAGTTACACAGCGAGGGACACAGCGGGGGACAGTGGGGACAAACCGGGGAACAACGGGCACACAGCGGGACACAGCTAGGACACAGCGGGGACACAGCAGGGACACAGCAGGGGACACAGTGGGACACAGCAGGGGATACAGCGAGGACACAGAGGGGACATAGGGGGACACTGCGGGACACAGTGGGACACAGCGGGGACAGAGAGACATAGCAGTTACACAGTAAGGACACACCAGGGACACAGAGGGACACAGTGGGGACACAGCGGGGACACAGCGGGGGACACAGTGGGGGACACAGCGGTAAACAGCGGGGAACACTGCAGGACTCAACGGCCGACACAGCAAAGAACACAGCGGGACACAGCAGGGGACACAGGGGAACACAGCGGGACACAGCCGGACACAGCTGGGGACACAGCGGGTGACACAGTGGGGGAAACAGCGGGAAACAGCGGGGGACACAGCGGGGACAGAGCAGGGACACAGGGGGCCACATCGGGCCACAGCGGTGACACAGCAGGACACAGCGGGGACACAGCGGGGGACACACCGGGGGAGAGCAGGCACACAGCGGGACACAGCGGGACACAGCGGGACACAGCGGGGAACACAGCGGGACAAACAGCGGGACACAGCGGGACACAGCGGGGGACACAGCATGGACACAGAGGGTCACAGCGGGGAAATAGTGGGGGACACAGCGGGGGACACAGTGGGGGACACAGTGGGACACAGCGGGGACACAGAGGGACTCAGCTATTACACAGCGAGGACACCCCAGGGACACAGCGGGACACAGCGGAGACACAGGAGGGACACAGCGTGGGATACAGCGGGGGACAGCGGTGACACACCGGCGGACAGCGGAGACACAGCAGGACACAGCAGGACACAGCGGGGGACACAGGGGGACACAGTGGGGGACACAGCGGGGGACACAGTGGGACACAGCGAGGGACACAGCGAGGACACAGCGGGACACAGCGGGGGACACAGCGGGAGACAGTGGGGTCACACATGCGGACAGCAGGGACACGACGGGACACAGCGGGGGACATCGGGGACACATCGGGACACAGCAGGACACAGCGGGACACAGCGGGGACACAGCAGGGACACAGCGGATCACAGCCAGGACACAGTGGGGGACACAGCGAGGACACAGCGGGACACGGAGTGATACACAGAGAGGACAGAGCGTGACACATGGGGACACAGCGGGACACAGCAGGTGACCCAGCGGGACACAGCGGGAAAGAGCATGACACAGCCGTGGACACAGCTGGGGACACAGCGGGACACAGCAGGGGACACAGCGGGGACACAGCGGGACAAAGTGGGGACACAGTGGGGACACAGCGGTACACATTGGGGGACACAGCAGGACACTACAGGGTACACAGCGGGACACAGCGGGACACAGTGGGACACAGCGGGGACACAGCAGGGGACACAGCAGGACACAGAGGGGAGCAAAGGGGGCACACAGCGGGACACAGTGGGACACAGCGGGGTACACAGCGGGACACAGCAGGGACACAGCAGGGGCACAGTGGGAAACAGTGGTACAGAGCGGGGGACAAAGCGGGACAACCCGCGATACAGGGGGACACAGCGGGGGACACAGCGGGGGACACAGAGCTGCACACAGTGGGAGAGAGAGGAACACAGCACGGACACATCGGGGCCACAGCGGGACATCGCAGGAACAAAGCGAGGACAGAGCGAGACACAGAGGTACACAGCGAGGGACACAGCAGGGGACAGTCGGGACAAACCGGGGAACAACGGGGACACAGCGGGACACAGCTGGGACACAGTGGGTTCACAGTGGCACATAGCGGGGGACACAGTGGGACACAGCAGGGGATACAGCAAGGACACAGAGGGGATATAGGGGGATACTGCGGGACACAGTGGGACACAGCGGGGACACAGAGGGACATAGCAGTAACACAGCGAAGACACACCAGGGACACAACGGGACACAGCGGGGACACAGCGGGGACAAAGCGGGACACACCGGGGACACAGCGGGGACACAGCGGGACACAGCAGCGACACAGCGGAACACAGCGGGGGACACAGCGGGACACAGCCTGGGACAGAGCGGGACACAGCGTGGACATAGCAGGACACAGCGAGATACAGCAGTGACAAAGCGGCGACACAGCAGGACACATTGGGGACAAAGCGGGACACACCGGGATACAGCGGGACACAGCGGGGGACACAGCAGGGGACACAGAGCCGAACACAACAGGAGAGAGTGGAACTCAGCAGGGACACAGCGGGGACACAGCGGGACATCGCGGGGGCAAAGCGAGGACAGAGCGGGACACAGAGTTACACAGCTAGGGACACAGCGGGGGACAGTGGGGACAAACTGGGGAACAACGGGGACACAGCGGGACACAGCTGGGACACAGCGAGGACACAGCAGGACACAGCGGGGACACAGCGAGTACACAGCGGGACACAGCCGGACACAGCAGGACACAGAGGGGAACACAGCAGGGGACACAGCGGGACAGAGCGGGACACAGCGGGGTACACAGTGGGACACATCGGGGATACAGCAGGGACACAGCGGGACACAGCGGAGGACAGAGCAAGATATAGCGGGGGACACAGCGGGACACAGCGGGGACACAGCGGGACAGAGCAGGGAACACAGCGGGATATAGCAGGGGACAAAACGAGGACAAAGCCGGACACAGAGGGAAACAGCAGGGGACACAGCAAGGCCACAGCGGGACACAGCGGGGGACACAGCAGGGGACACAGCAGGACCCAGGGGGCACAGCGGGACACAGCGGGGACACAGCGGGGGACACAGTGGGACACAAAGGGGGACACAGCGTTACACAGCGGGGACACAGCGGGACACAGCGGGGACACAGCAGGGGACACAGCAGGACACAGAGGGGAACAAAGGGGGCACACAGCGGGACACAGTGGGGGATACAGGGAGACAAAGCGGGACAAACCGTGTCACAGTGGGGACAGAATGGGACACAGCGGGGACACAGTGGGGGACACAGTGGGGACACAGCGGGACACACCGGGGACACAGCGGGGACACAGCAGGACCCAGCGAGGACACAGTGGAACACAGCGGGGGATACAGCCGGGGCCAGCGGTGACACACCGGCGGACAGCGGGGACACAGCGGGACGCAGCGGGACACAGTGGGGGACACAGCGGGGGACATAGCGGGACACAAATGGGGACACAGCAAGGACACAGCGGGAAAGAGCGGGACACAGCGTGGGACATAGAGGCGGACACAGAAGGACACAGCGGGCCACAGCGGAGACACAGCAGGACACAGCGGGACACAGCGGGGGACACAGCAGGACAGAGCGGGAAACAGCGGGGTACACAGCGGGAAACAGCGGGGAACACAACGAGGACACAGCAGGAAACAGCGGGGGACACAGCAGGACACAGCGGGGTACACAGAGGCAGACACAGCGGTACACATCGGGACACAGCGGGGACACAGCAGGACACAGTGGGACACAGCGGGGGACACACCGGGGGAGAGCAGGCACCTAGCGGGACACAGCGGGACACAGCGGGACACAGCGGGACACAGCGGGGAACACAGCGGGACACACAGCGGGACACAGGGGGACACAGCGTGGGACACAGCAGGATACAGAAGGACACAGCGAGGACACAGCGGGACACAGGAGGACACAGCGGGGACACAGCTGGGACACAGCGGGAGACACAGTGGGACACAGCTGGGGATACAGAGAGGACACAGCAGGGACACTGCGGGACACAGCGGGTCACAGCGGGGAAATAATGGGGGAAACAGCGGGATACAGAAGGACACATCGAGGACACTGCGGGGACATAGGGGGACACTGCGGGACACAGTGGGACACAGCAGGGACACAGAGGGACATAGAGGTTACACAGCGAGGACACACCAGGGACACAGCGGGACACAGCGGGGACACAGCGGGACACAGCGGGAAAGAGCGGGACACAGCGGGGTTCACAGCCAGGGACACAGCAGGGTACAGCGGCACACAGTGGGGACACAGAGGGGACACAGCTGGGGACAAAACGGGTGACACAGCGGGACAGAGTGGGGTACACAAAGGGACACAGTGGGGGACACTGTAGCGGACACAGTGGGACATATCGGGAAACAGCGGGACACAGCGGGGGACACAGCGGGGGCCACAGCGGGCCACAGAGGGAAAATATTGGGGGACACAGCAGGGGACACAGCGGGATACAGAAGGACACAGGGAGGACACAGCGGGACACAGGAGGACACAGCGGGGACACCGTGGGGACACAGCGGAGGACACAGTGGGACACAGCGGGACACAGCATGGACACAGCAGGTCACAGTGGGGATATAGTGGGGGACACAGCGGGGGACACAGCCGGATACAGAAGGACACAGCGAGGACACAGCGGGACACAGGAGGACATAGCGGGGACACAGCGGGGACACAGCGGGGTACACAGTGGGACACAGCGGGGACACAGAGGGACTCAGCGGTTACACAGCGAGGACACACCAGGGACACAGCGGGACACAGCAGACACACAGCGGGGACACAGTGGGACACAGCGAGGACACAGCGGGACACAGCGGGGGATACAGCGGGGGACAGCGGTGACACACCGGTGGTCAGCGGGGACACAGCGGGACACAGCGGGACACAGCGGGGGACACAGCGGACACAGTGGGGGACAGAGCGGGGGACACAGTGAGACACAGCGGGGGACACAGTGGAACACAGCGGGGACAGAGTGACACTGCGGGACACAGTGGGACACTGCGGGGACACAGTGGGACATAGAGGATATACATCCAGGACACACCAGGGACACAGCGGAACACAGGGGGGACACAGTGGGGACACAGCGGGGACACAGCGGGACACAGCGGGACTCAGCGGGACACAGCGGGGACACAGCGGGACACAGCGGGGGACACAGGCCGACAAAGCAGGACACAGCGGGACACAGCGGGAAACAGCAGGACACAGAGGAGGACACACCGGGAAACAGCGGGGGTCACAGCAAGAACACAGCGGGACACAGGAGGACACAGCGGGGACACAGCGGGGAAACAGCGGGGGACACTGTGGGGCACAGCGGGGGACACAGCGAGGACACAGCGGGGACATACGGGGACACTGCAGGACACAGTGGAACACAGCGGGGACACAGAGGGACATAGCAGTTACACAGCGAGGACACACCACAGACACAGCGGGACACAGCGGGGACACAGAGAGACACAGCGGGACCCAGCAGGGACACAGCAGCCACACAGCGGGACACATCGGGGGACACAGCGGGACACAGCGGGGGCAGAGCAGGACACAGCATGGACACAGCGGGGACACAGCGGGGGACACAGTGGGACAAAGCTGCGGATACAGCGAGGACACAGCAGGGACACTGCGGGACACAGCGGGTCATAGCGGGGAAATAGTGGGGGACACAGCGGAGGACGCAGCGCGATACAGAAGGACACAGCGGAACACAGCAGGGACACAGCGGGGACACAGCGGGACACAGCGGGTTCCAGCGGGGACACAGCGGGGACACAGCGGGACACAGCGGGGGACACAGAGGCGGACTCAGCAGGACAGAGCGGGACAGAGCGGGAGACAGCGGGACACAGCGGGGACACAGCAAGGACACAGCGGGACACAGCGGGACACAGCGGGGAACACAGCGGGGGACAAAGCGGGACACAGCTGGGGATACAGCAAGGACACAGCGGGTCACAGTGGGGAAATAGTGGGGGACACAGCGGGGGACACAGCGGGATACAGAAGGACACAGCGAGGACACAGCGGGAAACAGGAGGACACAGCGGGGACACAGCGGGGACACAGCGGGGGACACAGTGGGACACAGCGGGGACACAGAGCGGCTCAGCGGTTACACAGCGAGGACACACCAGGGACACAGCTGGACACAACGGACACACAGCGGGGACACAGCGGGACACAGAGAGGACACAGCGAGACACAGCGGGGGATAGCAGTGACACACCGGCGGACAGCGGGGACACAGCGGGACAGAGCGGGACACAGCGGGGGACACAGCGGGATACAGTGGGGGACACAGCGGGGGACACAGCGGGGGACACAGTGGAACACAGCGAGGACACAGCGGGACACAGCGGGACACAGCTGGGACACAGCGGGGAACACAGGCCGGCAAAGCAGGACACAGCGGAACACAGCGGGAAACAGCAGGACATAGCGGGGAACACACCGGAACACAGCGGGGGTCACAGCAAATACACAGGGGGGGCACAGGAGGACACAGCGGGGACACAGCGGGGACACAGCGGGGGACACAGTGGGGGACACAGCGAGGACACAGCGGGGACATAGGGGGACACTGCGGGACACAGTGGAACACAGCGGGGACACAGAGGGACATAGCAGTTACACAGGGAGGACACACCAGAGACACAGCGGGAAACAGTGGGCATACAGCAGGGACACAGCGAGACACAGCGGGACCCAGTGGGGACACAGCGGGGACACAGCGGGACATAGCGGGGGACACAGAGGCGGACAGAGCAGAACACAGCGGGACACAGCGCGACACAGCTGGACACAGTGGGGCACAGGGAGGACACAGTGGGACACAGCGGGGAACACAGCGGGGGACACAGCAGAGGACACAGCGGGACACAGCGGGACACAGCAGGAGACACAGCATGGACACAGCAAGTCACAGTGGGGAAATAGTGGAGGACACAGTGGGGCACACAGCGGGATACAGAAGGACACAGCAAGGACACAGCGGGACACAGGAGGACACAGCGGGGACACAGTGGGGAAACAGTGGGGGACACAGTGGGACACAGCGGGGACACAGAGGGACTTAGCTGTTACACAGTGAGGACACACCAGGGACACAGCGGGACACAGCGGGGAACACAGCGCGGGACACAGTGGGACACAGCGGGGACACAGAGCGGCTCAGCGGTTACACAGCGAGGACACACCAGGGACACAGCGGGACACATCGGGGACACAGCAGGGACCCAGCGGGACCCAGCGGGGACACAGCGGGGACACAGCGGGTCACAGCGGGGGACACAGCAGGGGACACAGCGGGGGACAGTGGGGACACAGAGGGACACAGCATGACACAGCGTGGACACAGCAAGTGTACAACGGGACACAGCGGGACACAGCGGGGGACACAGCAGGGGACACAGCGGGACACAGCGGGGGACACACCGGGACACAGCCTGGGACAGAGCGGGACACAGCGTGGACACAGCGGGACACAGCGAGACACAACAGTGACAAAGCGGCGACACAGCGGGGACACAGCGGAAT
>NW_012289226.1:0-8146 GCF_000151885.1 Dipodomys ordii | reverse complement strand
TGGTATACAGTTTGGTAACTAGCGGGGGCCTCACGAGGGGAGCCAGGGTGTGTCGATAGGGACACTACTAGGACACACTAGTACTCCACTGGGAAACATTGGGGACACAGTGAGACACAGCGAAGACTCAGGGGGTCACAGAGGGGACGCAGAGGGTGTCAGCAGTGAGACACAGCGGGGACACAGCGGGGACACAGCGGTACACAGTGGGGTCACAGTGGGGGGAAAGCAGGGAGATACAGCGGGCACACAGCTGGGACACATCGGTACACAGCGGGACACAGCCGGTACACAGCAATACACAGCGGGACACAGCGGGATACACAACCGGACACAGCGGGGGACACAGCGGGACACAGCAGGGGACACAGCGGGACACAGCTGGACACAGTGGGGACAGACCGGGACACAGCGGGGACACAGCAGGGGAAATAGCGGGGCACAAAATCAGATACCACAGGATACAGTGGAACATAGCGGGGACACAGCGGGGGACACAGCGGGTGACACAGCGGGGGACACAGCGGGTGACAGTGGTGACACAGCTGGGGACAGAGGGGAAACACTGGGACACAGCGGGGGACAGCAGGGACACAGGGGGGACACAGCGAGACACAGCGGGGGACACAGCGAGGACACAGCGGGGACACAGGGGGGACACAGCGGGACACAACGGGACAAAACGGGACACAGCAGGACACAGAGGGGGATACAGCGGGGGACAGCGGGGACACCCCTGGGGAAAGCAGGGACACAGCGGGACACAGCGGGGGACAGCAGGGACACAGCGGGACACAGCGGGGACACACCGGGGACACAGTGGGACACACCGGAGACACAGCGGGGACCCAACGGGACACAGCGGGGGACATCGGGGACACAGCGGGACACAGCGGGACAAGGCGGGACACAGCAGGGACACAGCAGGGACACAGCGGGTCACAGCGGGGACACAGTAGGGGACACAGCGAGGACACAGCGGGACACAGAGGAATACACAGAGAGGACACAGCGTGACACATGGGGACACAGTGGGACACAGCAGGGGACACAGAGAGGACACAGTGGGACACAAATGGGGACACAGCAAGGACACAGCGGGACACAGCGTGAAAGAGCGGGACACAGCGGGGGACACAGCCGGGGACACAGCGGGGTACAGCGGCACACAGTGGGGACACAGCGGTGGACACAGCGGGGAACACAACGGGTGACACAGCGGGACACAGTGGGGTACACAAAGGGACACAGCGGGGGACACTGTAGCGGACACAGTGGGACTTATCGGGACACAGCGAGACACAGCGGGGAACACAACGGGGGACACAGCGGGACACAGCGGAGAAATAGTGGGGGACACAGCGGGGGACACTGCGGGATACAGAAGGACACAGCGGGACACAGGAGGACACAGCGGGGACACAGCGGGGGACACAGTGGGACACAGCTGCGGATACAGCGAGGACACAGCAGGGACACTGCGGGACACAGCGGGTCACAGCGGGGAAATAGTGGGGGACACCGCAGAGGACACAGCGGTATACACAAGGACACAGCGAGGACACAGCGGCGACATAGGTTGACACTGCGGGACACAGTGGGACACAGCGGGGACACAGAGGGACATAGAGGTTACACAGCCAGGACACAACAGGGACACAGCGGAACACAGCTGGGACACAGCGGAACACAGCGGGACCCAGCGGGGACACAGCGGGGACACAGCAGGACACAGCGGGGGACACAGCGGGAGACAGCGGGACACAGCGGGGACACAGCGGGACACAGCGGGAAAGAGCGGGTCACAGCTGGGGACACACCCGAGGACACAGCGGGACACAGCAGGGGACACAGCCGGGACACACAGGGGACAGCAGGCACACAGCGGGACACAGCAGCACACAGTGGGACACAGCGGGTAACACAGCGGGGGACACAGCGGGACACAGTGGGACACAGCAGAGGACACAGCATGGACACAGCGGGTCACAGCGGGGAAATAGTGGGGGACACAGCGGGGAACACAGCGGGATACAGAAGGACACAGCGAGAACACAGCGGGACACAAGAGGGCACAGCAGGGACACAGCGGGGACACAGCGGGGGACACAGTGGGACACAGCGGGGACACAGAGGGACTCAGCGGTTACACAGCGAGGACACAACAGGGCCACAGCGGGACACAGCAGAGACAGAGCGGGGACACAGCGGGACACAGCGAGGACACAGCGGGGACACAGCGGAACACAGTGGGGACTCAGCGGGGGACAGCAGGGAGACACAGCGGGGACACAGTGGGGACACATTGGTACACAGCGGGACACAGGGGGTACACAGCAGGACACAGAGGGACACAGCGGGAAACACAACCGGACACAGCGGGGGACACATCGGGGACACAGCGGCACACACCGCGGACACAGAGGGGACACAGCGGGGCACAGCAGCGACACAGCGGAACACAGCAGGGGACACAGCCTGGGACAGAGCGGGACACAGCGTGGACACAGCGGGACACAGCGAGACACAGCAGTGACAAAGCGGCGACACAGCGGGACACATCGGGACACAGCGGGACACAGCGAGGACACAGCGGGGAACAGAGGGGACACACCGGTGGACAACGGGGACACAACAATACAGCGTGGGGGTCACAGTGGGAAACAACGGAGACACAGGGGGACACAGGGGGCGACACAGAGGGACACAGCGGGACACAGCGGGACAGAGTGGGGACACAGCGGGGACAAAGCGGGGGACACAATGGGGGACACAGCGTTAAACAGCGGGGGACAAAGCGGGACTCAGCTGGGGACACATCAAAGGAAACAGCAGGTGACACAGCGGAGAAAACAGCGGGAAACAGCGGGGGACACAGCGAGGACACAGCAGGACACAACGGGAGACACAGCAGGACACAGCGGGGTACACAGAGGCAGACACAGCAGTACACATCGGGACACAGCAGGGACACAGCGGGGAACACAGCGGGACACACAACGGGACACAGCGGGACACAGGGGGGGACACAGCATGGACACAGCGGGTCACAGCGGGGAAATAGTGGGGGACACAGCTGGGGACACAGCGGGATACAGAAGGACACAGCGAGCACACAGCGGGACATAGCGGGGAACACAGCAGGGGACACAGAAGGGGACACAGCGGGAAACAGAAGGAGACAGAGAGGACACAGCGGGGACACAGCGCGGACACAGCGGGGGACACAGTGGGACACAGCCGGGACACAGAGGGAATCAGCGGTTACACAGCGAGGACACACCAGGGACACAGCGGGACACAGCAGAGACACAGCAAGGACACAGTGAAAAACAGCGAGGACACAGCGGGACACAGCGTGGGATACAGGGGGGGACAGCGGTGACACACCGGCGGACAGTAGGGACACAGCGGCACACAGCGGGACACAGCAGGGGACACAGCTGGACACAGTGGGGGACACAGCAGGGGACACAGTGGGACACAGCGGGGACACAGCGAGGACACAGCAGGACACAGTGGGGGACACAGCGGGGGACAGCGGGGACACAACGGGACACAGCGGGAGACATCGGTGACAGAGCGGGACGCAGCGGGACACAGCGGGACACAGTGGGAACACAGCAGGGACACAACGGTTCACAGCAAGGACACAGTGTGGGACACAGCGAGGACACAGCGGGACACAGAGGATACACAGAAAGGACACAGCGTGACACAGCGGGTGACCCAGCGAGGACACAGCAGGACACAGCGGGGGACAGCGGGGACACACCTGCGGACAGCGGGGGACACACCGGGACACAGCGGGGGTCACAGCAAGAACACAGCGGGACACAGCAGGACACAGCGGGAAACAGCGGGACACAGTGGGGGACACAGCGGGGACACAGCGGGGTACACAGAGGGACACAGCGGGGACACAGCGGGGACACAGCGGGACACAGCAGTGACACAGAGGAACACAGCGGGGGACACAGTGGGACACAGCCTGGGACAGAGCGGGACACAGCGTGGACACAGCGGGACACAGCGAGACACAGCAGTGACAAAGCGGCGACACAGCGGGACACATAGGGACACAGCGGAGACACAGAGGGGGACAGAAGGGACACACCGGTGGACAATGGGAACACAGAAGGACAGCGTGGGGGTCACAGTGGGAAACAGCGGAGACACAGGGGGACACAGGGGGCGACACAGAAGGTCACAGCGGGGACACAGAGGGACATAGCAGTTACACAGCGAGGACACACCAGAGACACAGCGGGACACAGCGGGGACACAGCGGGGACACAGCGGTGACACAGCGAGACACAGCGGGACCCAGCGGGGACACAGCAGGGACACAGCGGGACACAGCGGGGGACACAGCGGGACACAGCGGGACACTGGGGGGGACAAAGCATGGACACAGCAAGTCACAGCGGGGAAATAGTGGGGGACACAGCGGGGGACACAGCAGGATACAGAAGGAAACAGCGAGGACACAGCGGGACACAGGAGGACACAACGGGAACAACAGCGGGGAAACAGCGGGGGACAGCAGGGAGACACAGCTGGGACACAGTTTGGGACACAGCGGGACACAAAGGGGGACCCAGCATTACACAGCGGGGACACAGCAGGACACAGCGGGGACACAGCAGGGGACACAGCAGGACATAGAGGGGAACAAAGGGGGCACACAGCGGGACACAGCGGGGGACACAGCGGGACAAAGCGGGACACAGTGGGGACAGAGTGGGACACAGCGGGGAACAAAGCGGAGGACACAGCGGGGGACACAGCAGGATAGAGAAGGACACAGCGAGGACACTGCGGGGACATAGGGTGACACTGAGGGACACAGTAGGACACAGCGGGGACACAGAGGAACATAGAGGTTACACAGCCAGGACACACCAGGGACACAGCAGAACACAGCGGGGACACATCGGGGACACAGCGGGACACAGCGGGGGACACAGAGGCGGACACAGCAGGACACAGCGGGACACAGCGGGAGACAGCGGGACACAGCGGGGACACAGCGAGGACACAGCGGGACACAGCGGGACACAGCGGGGAACACAGCGGGGGACACAGCGGGAAATAGCTGGGGACATAGCAAGGACACAGCGGGTCACAGTGGGGAAATAGTGGGGGACAAAACGGGGGACACAGCGGGATACAGAAGGACACAGCGAGGACACAGCGGGACACAGCCGGGACACAGCGGGGACACAGCGCGGGACACAGTAGGACACTGCGGGGACACAGAGGGACTCAGCGGTTACACAGCGAGTACACACCAGGGACACAGCGGGACACAGCGGACACACAGCGGGGACACAGCGGGACACAGCGAGGACACAGCGGGACACAGCGGGGGATACAGTGGGGGAAAGCGGTGACACACCGGCGGACAGCGTGGAAACAGCGGGAAACAGCGGGACACAGCAGGGGACACAGCGAGGACACAGCGGGACACAGCGGGGGATACAGCGGGGGACAGCGGTGACACACCGGCGGACAGCGGGGACACAGCGGGACACAGCGGGACACAGCAGGGGACACAGCGGGACACAGTGGGGGACACAACGGGACACAGCGGGGGACAGAGTGGAACACAGCAAGGACACAGCGGGACACAGTGGGGGACACAGAGGGGGACACAGCGGGACACAGTGGGGGACACAGCGAAGACACAGTGGGACACAGCGGGGGACACAGCGGGAAACAGCAGGACACAGTGGGGGACACACCGGGACACAGCGGGGGTCACAGCGAGGACACAGCGGGACACAGGAGGACACAGCGGGGACACAGCGGGGACACAGTGAAGGACACAGTGGGACAGATAGGGGTATACAGCGAGGACACAGCGGGGACAAAGGGGGAAACTGCGGAACACAGTGGAACACAGCGGGGAAACAGAGGGACATAGCAGTTACACAACGAGGACACACAGCGGGACACAGCGGGACACAGCGGGGACACAGCGGGGACACAGCGGGACCCAGCGGGGGACATGTGTCCCACACATGCGGACAGCTGGGACACAACGGGACACAGTGGGGGACATCGGGGACACAGCGGGACAAAGCGGGACAGAGCGGGACACAGCAGGGACAAAGCAGGGACACAGCGGGTCACAGCGGGGACACAGTGGGGGACACAGCAAGGACACAGCGGGACACAGAGGGATACACAGAGAGGACACAGCGTGACACATGGGGACACAGCGGGACACAGCAGGTGACCCAGCGAGGACACAGAGGGACACAAATGGGGACACAGCAAGGACACAGCGGGACACAGCGGGAAAGAGCGGGACACAGCTGGGGACACACCCGGGGACACAGCAGGACACAGCAGGGGCACAGCGGGGACACACAGGGGACAGCAGGCACACAGCGGGTCACAGCGGAACAAAGCAGTACACAGCGGGACACAGCGGGGAACACAGCGGGGGACACACCGGGGGAGAGCAGGCACACAGCGGGACACAGTGGGACACAGCGGGGACACAGAGGGACATAGAGGTTACACAGCGAGGACACACCAGGGACACAGCAGGACACAGTGGGAAACAGCGGGGACACAGCAAGGACACAGTGGGACAAAGCAAAGACACAGCGGGACACAGAGGGGACACAGCGGGGGACAGCAGGGAGACACAGCGGGGACACAGCGGGGACACAGCGGAACACAGTGGGGACACAGCGGGGGACAGCAGAGAGACACAGCGGGGACACAGCGGGGATACATCGGTACACAGCGGGACACAGCCGGTACACAGCAATACACAGTGGGACACAGCGGGAAACACAACCTGACACAGCGGGACAAAGCGGGGGACACAGCAGGACACAGCGGGACACAGTGAGGACAGAGCGGGACACAGCGGGGACACAGCGGGGGACACAGCGGGGCACAAAGTCAGACACCACGGGATACAGCGGAACATAACGGGGACACAGCAGGGGACACAGCAAGTGACACAGCGGGGACACAGCGGCTGACAGCGGTGACACAGCTGGGGACAGCGGGGACACACCGGGACACAGCGGGGGACAGCGGGTGCACAGGGGGGACACAGCGAGACACAGCGGGGGACACAGCGAGGACACAGGGGAGACACAGTGGGACACAGCGGGACAAAACGGGACACAGCGGGACACAGAGGGGGATACAGCGGGGGACACAGCGGGACACAGCGGGGACACATCGGGACACAGCAGCGACACAGCGGAACACAGCGGAGGACACAGCGGCACACAACTTGGGACAGAGCAGGACACAGCGTAGACACAGCGGGACACAGCGAGACACAGCAGTGACAAAGCGGCGACACAGCGGGACACATCGGGACACAGCGGGACACAGCGGGGACACAGCGGGGACAGAGGGGACACACCAGTGGACAACGGGGACACAGCAGGACAGCGCGGGGGTCACAGTGGGAAACAGCGGAGACACAGGGGGACACAGGGGGCGACACAGAGGGACACAGCGGGACACAGCGGGACAGAGCGGGGACACAGCGGGGACACAGTGGGGGACACAGTGGGGAACACAGCGGTAAACAGCGGGGGACACAGCGGGACTCAGCTGGGGACACATCAAAGGACACAGCGGGACACAGCGGAGGACACAGGGGAACACAGTGGGACACAACCGGACACAGCTGGGGACAAAGCGGGTGACACAGCGGGGGACACAGCAGGACACAGCGGGGTACACAGAGGCAGACACATCGGTACATATCGGGACACAGCGGGGACACAGCGGGAAACAGTGGGACACAGCGCGGACACAGCAGGACACAGCGGGGACACAGCGGGGGACACAGTTGGACACAGCGGGGACACAGAGGGACTGAGCGGTTACACAGCGAGAACACACCAGGGACACAGCGGGACACAGCGGAGACAAAGCGGGGACACAGTGAGACACAGCGAGAACACAGCGGGACACAGCAGAGGACACAGCGGGGGACAGCGGTGACACACCGGCAGACAGCGGGGACACAGCGGGACACAGCGGGACACAGAGGGGGACACAGCGGGACACAGTGGGGACACAGCGGGGGACACAGCGGGACACAGTGGGGACACAGCGAGGACACAGTGGGACACAGCGGGAAAGAGCGGGACACAGT
>NW_012289225.1:0-1633 GCF_000151885.1 Dipodomys ordii | reverse complement strand
CAATATGATTCTTTCTAATGGATGAGTAAAATTCCATTGTCTATATGTACCACATCTTCTTGATCCACTCATCTATTGCTGGGCATCTGGGTTGTTTCCATACCTTGGCTATTGTGAATAGTGCAGCAATGAACATGGATATGCAACTGTCTTTTCTGGGTAGATGCCCAGGAGTGGTGTGGCTGGGTCATAGGGCAGTTTTATGCTCCCCAGTACTCTCTGTCTAGTCAGCTTGGCTTAACATCATTAGCATGCTTTCCAGCCGCAAAGACAAGTATTATATTTATGTTGCCAACATGTGCCAAGAATCCAAAACAAAGAAAATGGGGGTGTTGCTGGGAAGATGGCTTAGTGGTAGAGCGCTTGCCTTGCATGCATGAGACCCTGAGTTCCATTCCTCAGTACCACATAAGCAGAAAAAGCTGGAAGTGGTATGTGGAGCACTAGCCTTGAGCTGAAGAGCTGAAGGACAGTGCCCAGGCCCAGAGTTCAGGCCCCACGACTGACGAAAGAAAGAAAGAAAGAAAGAAAGAAAGAAAGAAAGAAAGAAAGAAAGAAAGAAAGAAAGAAAGAAAGAAAGAAAGAAAGAAAGAAAGGAAGGAAGGAAGGAAGGAAGGAAGGAAGGAAGGAAAGAAAAGAGAGTGATGTATCATGATGATACTTAATGCCACTGTGTCATTCTCCCTGTGGAAGACAGTCCTGCGAAAATGAACACTTGAATCGTTAAGTTGTGAATTGAAACCTTTGATGGGACATCACCCAGAGCAAAGAAAACTATTTGTTTTTATTTGTGTGCATTCTAGGAGTGTGTTGGCTGCCAGTTCAGCCCAGGAAATGGACACACTTTTATACTTTTATTACTCACATGTTTTTAATATGTATACTAATCTATGTGTATGTGTGCATGTGTGCATGCACGCCATACTGGAATTTGAATGTAGAGCCTGGATAATATCCTAATATCCTTTAGCTTTTTTTGCTCAAAGCTGGCACACTACATTTGAACCCCAGACCCACTTCTGGCTTTTTTGCTGGTTAATTGGAGATAAGAGTCTCATGGATTTCTCTACCTGGACTGGCTTTGAACTGGGATCCTCAGATCCTAGCCTCCTGAATAGCTAAGATTATAGATGTGAATGAGCCACTGGTGTCTAGCTACAATGTTATTTTTATTGTTGTACTCTTTTTTTTCTCTCATGGATGGCAAGGATTGAACTTTATCTCTGAGCACGTTTGCTCAAGGCTAGTGCTTCACTACTTTGGGCCACAGCACCACTTCTCATTTCTTTTTTTTTTTGGTAGTTAATTGGAGATAAAAAATGTCACAAGCCGGGCGCTGGTGGCTCACGCCTGAAATCCTAGCTACTCAGGAGGCTGATATCTGAGGATCGCGGTCTAAATCCATACCAGGCAAGATATACTGTGACACTCCCATATCCTATTACCCGTCACAAAACCGTAAGTGGCGGAGCTCTTTAGTGGGAAAGTACAAACCATGTCCCAATGACTGATGGACATCTTCTTGTACCAGAGAACAAGTTTCATGACAGCTAAAAAAGCAGGACTCACCAGCCTCCTGTATGAAGCCTTCCAAGTGTACCGCGCTCTTTCATCTATTCATGTGTCTGATTAC
>NW_012289224.1:0-3276 GCF_000151885.1 Dipodomys ordii | reverse complement strand
GCAGGTTCCTGTTGGACACAGTGTCGATACAGCGTGGACACAGCGGGAAACAGCGGGTCACAGTGGGGCTCAGCAGGGACAAAGCGGGAGACACAGTGCGGAACAGAGCAGGACACAGCGCGGGACACAGAGAGGACACAGTGGGGACACAACGAGACTCAGCCGGGGACACAGCAGGGGACAAAGCGGGACACCACGGGACACATTGGGACACAGCGGGACACAGCGGGGTCACTGCGGGACACAGTTGGGGACAAAGCGGGACACAGCAGGACACAGCGGGGACGCAGCGGGTCTCAGTGGGACACGGCGGGGGACACAGCGAGGACACAGAGCGGGACATTGCGAGGACACATCGGGACACAGCGGGACACAGCGGGGGACACAGCGAGGACACAGTGGGGGACACAGTGGGGGAATCAGCTGGACACAGCGGGGAACACGGCGAGGACACAGCGGCACCCAGCGGGACACAGCGTAGATACAGCGGAGACACAGCGTTACACAGCATGGTACAAAGCTGTGGACACAACGGGACACAGTGGGGGCACAGCGGGACACAGCGGGACGCAGTGGGACACAGCGGGGACAAAGCGTGAGACACAGCAGGGGACAGAGCTGGAGACAGCGGGGGACACAGCGGGGACACAGCGGGACACAGCGAGGACACAGCGGGACACTGCAGGTCACAGCGAGGGACACAGCGGGACACAGCGGGGGACACAGGGGGACACAGCGGGACCCAGCGCGGGACACAGCGAGGACACATTGGGACACAGCGGGGACACAGCGGGACGCAGCGGGGGACACAGCAGGACACAGCGGGACACAGCGGGACACAGCGGGGGACACAGAGGGGTAAACAGCGGGACACAGCGGGGAACACAGCGAGGACACAGCGGGACCAAGCTAGACACAGCGTCGATACAGCGGGGACACAGCAGGACACAGCGGGGTACACAGCTGGGTACACAACGGGACACAGCGGGGGACACAGCGAGGACACAGCAGAACACAGCGTGGGAAACAGCAAGGACACAGCGGGACACAGCGAGACACAGCGGGACACAGTGGGGACACAGCAGTAGACACAGCGGGACACAGCGAGGACACAGCGGGGACACAGCGGGGACACAGCAGCACCCAGCAGGACACAGCGGGGCACACAGCGGGACACAGCGGGACACAGCTTGGGACACAGCGGGAACACAACAGGACACAGCCGGGGACACAGCGAGGACACAGCGGGACACAGTGGGACACAGCGTGGGACAAAACGGGAGATAGCAGGGGACACAGCGAGGACACAGTGGAACACAGCATGGGACACAGCGGGACACAGTGGAGACACATAGAGGACTCAGCGGGGGACACAGTGCGGGACAGAGCGGGACACAGCGGGACCCAGCAGGGACAAAGCGTGAGACACAGCGGTGGACAGAGCGGGAGACAGAGGCGGACACAACGAGGACACAGCGGGACACAGCAGGGACACAGAGGTGGCTCAGGTGGGCCACAGCGGGGGGCAAAGCTGGACACCACGGAACACAGCGGGACACAGTGTGAAACAGCGGTGAACCTGCGGGGACACAGCGGGACACAGCGGGGGACACAGCGGGACACAGCGGGGACACAGCGGGGACACTGTGGGACCCAGCAGGACACAGCGGGACACAGCAGGACACAGCGGGGGACACAGCGGGACACAGCGGGGACACAGAGGGGACTCAGCAGGGGACATAGCGGGGGACAAATCGGGACACCACAGGACACAGTGGGACACAGCGGGACACAGCGGGGACACTGCGGGGACACAGCGGGACAAAGCGGGGGACCCAGTGGGACACAGCAGGACCCAGAGGGGAAACAGCGGGGACACAGCGGGACACAGCGCTGACACTGTGGGGGACACAGCGGGGGACACAGCGGGGGACACAGCGGGGGACACAGCCGGACACAGCGGGACACAGCGGGGGACACAGGGGGGACACAGCGGGACCCAGCGCGGGACACAGCGAGGACACATTGGGACACAGCGGGGACACAGCGGGACTCAGCGGGGGACACAGCAGGACACAGCAGGACACAGCGGGACACAGCGGGGGACACAGAGGGGTAAACAGTGGGACACAGAGGGGAACACAGCGAGAACACAGCGGGACCATGCGGGACACAGCGTCGATACAGTGGGGACACAGCGGGACACAGCGGGGTACACAGCTGGGGACACAACGGGACACAGCGGGGGACACAGTGAGGACACAGCAGAACACAGCGTGGGAAACAGCGAGGACACAGCGGGACACAGCGAGACACAGCGGGACACAGTGGGGACAGAGCAGTAGACACAGCGGGACACAGCGAGGACACAGCGGGGACACAGCGGCACCCAGCAGGACACAGCGGGGCACACAGCGGGACACAGCGGGACACAGCTTGGGACACAGCGGGAACACAGCAGGACACAGCCGGGGACACAAAGAGGACACAGCGGGACACAGCGGGACACAGCGTGGGACAAAGCGGGAGATAGCAGAGGACACAGCGAGGACACAGCGGGACACAGTGGCGACACATAGAGGACTCAGCGGGGGACACAGTGGGGGACAGAGCAGGACACAGCGAGGACACAGGGGGACACAGCGGGGACACAGAGGTGGCTCAGGGTGGCCACAGCGGGGGACAAAGCGGGACACCACGGAACACAGCGGGACACAGCGTGAAAACAGCGGTGAACCTGCGGGGACACAGCGGGACACAGCGGGACACAGCGGGGACACAGCAGGGACACTGCGGGACCCAGCAGGACACAGCTGGACACAGCGGGGGACACAGCGGGGGACACAGCGGGACACAGCGGGGGACACAGCGGGACACAGCGGGGACAAAGAGGGGACTCAGCAGTGGACATAGCGGGGGACAAAGCGGGACACCACAGGACACAGTGGGACACAGCGGGACACAGCGGGGACACTGCGGGGACACAGCGGGACAAAGCGGGGGACCCAGCGGGACACAGCGGGACACAGCAGGACCCAGCGGGGAAACAGGGGGGACACAGTTTGACACAGCGAGGACACAGCGGGACACTGCGGGGCACAGCGGGGGACACAGCAGGACACAGCGGGGGACACAGGGAGGACACAGCGGAACACAGCATGGGACAATGCGAGGACACAGCGGGAAACAGCGAGACACAGAGGGACCCAGCGGGGACCCAGCAGTGGACACAGCGGGACACAGCGGGGGACAAAGCGGGACACCACGGAACACTGA
>NW_012289223.1:0-2910 GCF_000151885.1 Dipodomys ordii | reverse complement strand
ACAGCGGGACACAGTGGGGACACAGCAGTAGACACAGCGGGACACAGCGAGGAAACAGCGGGGACACAGCGGGGACACAGCGGCACCCAGCAGGACACAGCGGGGCACACAGCGGGACAAAGCGGGACACAGCTTGGGACACAGCGGGAACACAGCAGGACACAGCCGGGGACACAAAGAGGACACAGCGGGACACAGCGGGACACAGCGTGGGACAAAGCGGGAGATAGCAGAGGACACAGCGAGGACACAGCGGGACACAGTGGCGACACATAGAGGACTCAGCGGGGGACACAGTGGGGGACAGAGCGGGACACAGCGGGACCCAGCAGGGACAAAGCGTGATACACAGCGGTGGACATAGCGGGAGACAGAGGCGGACACAGCGAGGACACAGCGGGACACAGCGGGGACACAGAGGTGGCTCAGGGAGGCCACAGCGGGGGACAAAGCGGGACACCACGGAACACAGTGGGACACAGCGTGAAACAGCGGTGAACCTGCGGGGACACAGCGGGACACAGCGGGGGACACAGCGGGACACAGCGGGACACAGCGTGGGACACTGCCGGACACAGCAGGGACACAGCGGGACCCAGCAGGACACAGCAGGGACACAGCGGGAAACAGCGGGGGACACAGGGAGGACACAGCGGAACACAGCCTGGGAAAAAGCGAGGACACAGCGGGAAACAGCGAGACACAGCGGGACCAAGTGGGACCCAGCAGTGGACACAGCGGGACACAGCGGGGGACAAAGCGGGACACCACGGAACACAGCAGGACACAGCGTGAAACAGCGGTGAACCTGCGGGGACACAGCGGGACACAGCGAGAGACACAGCGGGGGACACAGCGGGACACAGCGGGGAACAAAGAGAGGACCCAGCGGGACCCAGCGGGACACAGAGTCGATAGAGTGGGGACACAGCTGGACACAGCGGTGACACAATCGGACTCAGCGGGGGACATTGTGGGACCCAGCGGGACCCAGCGGGGACACAGCAAGGACAAGGCGGGGGACACAGCAGGACACAGCGGGATCCAGCGGGGGTCACAGCGAGGGACACAGCGGCAGACACAGCGGGACACAGTGGGGAACACAGAGAGAGACACAGCAGGACCCAGAGGGACACAGCGACGATACAGCGGGGACACAGCGGGACACAGCGGGGTACACAGCTGTTGACACAACGGGACACAGTGGGGGACACAGGGGGACACAGCGGGACAGAGTGGGACACAGCAGGGACAAAACGGGAGACACAGTGGGGAACAGAGCAGGACACAGCGGGGGAAACAGAGAGGACACAGGGGGACACAGCGAGACTCAGCCGGGGACACAGCAGGGGACAAAGCGGGACACAGCGGGACACAGCGGGGACGCAGCGGGACACAGCGGGACACAGCGGGACACGGCGGGGGACACAGCGAGGACACAGAGCGGGACATTGCGAGGACACAGCGGGACAGAGCGGGACACAGCGGGGGACACAGCGAGGACACCGTGGGGGACACAGTGGGGGAAACAGCTGGACACAGTGGGGAACACAGCGAGGACACAGCGGCACCCAGCGGGACACAGCGTAGATACAGCGGAGACACAGCGTTACACAGCATGGTACAAAGCTGTGGACAAAACGGGACACAGTGGGGGCACAGCGGGACACAGCGGGACGCAGTGGGACACAGCGGGGACAAAGCGTGAGACACAGCAGGGGACAGAGCTGGAGACAGCGGGGGGCACAGCGGGGACACAGCGGGGGACACAGCGGGAGACAGCGGGGGATACAGCGAGGACACAGCGGAACACAGCGCTGACACTGCGGGGACACAGCGGGGGACACAGCCAGACACAGCCAGACACAGCGGGGAACACATGGAGGACTCAGCGGGACAAAGCGGGGACACAGCGGAGACTCACCGGGGGACACAGCGGGGGACAAAGCGGGACACCACAGAACACAGTGGGAAACAGCGGGACACAGCAGGGAAACTGCGGGGACACAGGGGGACAAAGCGTGGGACACATAGGGACACAGCGGGGGACACAGCGGGGGACACAGCGTGACACAGTGGGACACAGCGGGGCACACAGGGGGGACACAGCGGGACCCAGCGGGGAACACAGCGAGGACACAGCGGGACCCAACGGTACACAGCGTCGATACAGCGGGGACACAGCGTTACACAGCGTGGTACACAGCTGTGAACACAACGGGACACAGTGGGGCACAGCGGGACACAGCGGGACACAGTGGGACACAGCAGGTACAAAGCTTGAGACACAGCTGGGTACAGAGCAGGAGACAGCGGGGGACACAGCGAGGACACAGCGGGACACAGCGCTGACACTGCGGGGGACACAGCGGGGGACACAGCGGGGGACACAGCCGGACACAGCGGGACACAGCGGGGGAAACAGGGGGACACCACGGGACACAGTGGGACACAGCGGGACACAGCGGGGTCACTTCAGGACACAGTGGGGGACAAAGCGGGACACAGCGGGACACAGCAGGGACGCAGCGGGACACAGCAGGACACAGCGGGACACGGCGGGGGACACAGCGGGACACAGAGCGGGACATAGTGAGGACACAGCGGGACACAGCGGGACACAGCGGGGGACACAGCGAGGACACAGTGGGGGACAGAGTGGGGGAAACAGCTGGACACAGCGGGAACACAGCGAGGACACAGCGGCACCCAGCGGGACACAGCGTAGATACAGCAGAGACACAGCGTTACACAGCATGGTAAAAAGCTGTGGACACAACGGGACACAGTGGGGGCACAGCGGGACACAGCGGGACACAGTGGGACACAGCGGGGACAAAGCGTGAGACACAGCAGGGGACAGAGCTGGAGACAGCGGGGGACACAGCGGGGACACAGCGAGGACACTGA
>NW_012289222.1:0-2812 GCF_000151885.1 Dipodomys ordii | reverse complement strand
TGAGGGACACAGCGGGACACAGCGTTGATACAGCGGGGATATAGCCTTTCACAGCATGGTACACAGCTGTGGACACAACGGGACACAGTGGGGGCACAGCGGGACACAGCGGAACACAGTGGGACACATCGGGGACAAAGCGTGAGACACAGCGGGAGACAGAGCAGGAGACAGCGGGGGACACAGCGAGGACACAGCGGGACACAGCGGGGGAAACAGCAGGACACAGCGGTGGACACAGGGGGACAGAGCGGGGGACACAGCGGGACACAGCGGTGGAAACAGCGGGACACAGCGGTGGACCCAGCGAGGACCCAGCGGGACCCAGCGGGACACAGTGTCGATACAGCTGGGATACAGCCTTACACAGCGTGGTACACATCTGTGGACACAACGGGACACAGTGGGGGCACAGCGGGACACAGCGGGACACAGTGGGACACAGCGAGGACAAATCGTGAGACGAAGCGGGCAACAGAGCAGGAGACAGCGGGGGACACAGCGAGGACACAGCAGGACACAGCGGGACACAGCAGGGAACACAGCGAGGACACAGCGGGACCGAGCGGGACCCAGCGTCGATACAGCGGGGATACAGTGTTACACAGTGTGGTACAAATCTGTGGACACAAAGGGACACAGTGGGGGCACAGCGGGACAGAGCGGGACACAGTGGGACACAGCGAGGACAAATCGTGAGACACAGCTGGGGACAGAGCGGGAGACAGCGGGGGACACAGCGAGGACACAGCAGTACACAGCGGGACACAGCAGGGACAGAGTGGGACACAGCGGGACACAGCGGGACACAGCGGGGGACACAGCGGAACACAGCTGAGGACCCAGCGAGGACACAGTGGGACACAGTGGGGGACACAACGAGGAAAGAGAGGGGGACACAGCGGGGGACACTGCGAGACACAGCGGGGAACACAGCGAGGACACAGCGGGGGACACAGCGGGGGACACTGCGGGACACAGCGGGACACAGCGTCGATACAGCGGGGACACAGCGTTACACAGCGTGGTACACAGCTGTTGACACAACGGGACACAGTGGGGGCACAGCGGGACACAGCGGAACACAGTGGGACACATCGGGGACAAAGCGTGAGACACAGCGGGGGACAGAGCGGTAGACAGAGGGGGACACAGCGAGGACACAGCGGGACACAGCGGGGGAAACAGCGGGACACAGCGGTAGACAAAGGGGGACAGAGCGGGGGACACAGCGGGACACAGCGGTGGACAGAGCGGTACACAGCGGTGGACACAGCGAGGACACAGCGGGACCCAGCGGAACACAGCGTCGATACAGCGGGGACAGAGTGGGCCACAGCGGGACACAGCAGGAACAAAGCAGTAGACACAGCAGGACACAGCAGGGGACACAGCGGGACACAGCCGGGGACACAGGGAGGACAGAGCGGGACACAGCGGGGACACAGCGGGGACTCAGCGGGGGACACAGCGGGGGACAAAGCGGGACACCACGGGACACAACGGAACACAGCGGGGACAAGGAGGAGACAGAGCAGGACACAGCGAGGACACAGTGGGACAAAGCAGGGTACACAGCAGGGGACACAGCGGGACACAGCGGGACACAGCGGGGGACACAGCGGGACACAGCGGGGGACACAGCGAGGACACAGCGGGATACAGCGGGGGACACAGCGAGGACACAGCGGGGGACACAGCGAGGACACAGAGGGACCCAGCAGGACACAGCGTCGATACAGCAGGGATACAGCGTTACACAGTGTGGTACACATCTGTGGACACAAGGGTACACAGTGTGGGCAGAGCGGGACACAGCGGGACCCAGTGGGACAAAGCAAGGACAAATCGTGAGACACAGCGAGGGACAGAGCTCGAGACAGCGGGGGACACAGCTAGGACACAGCAGGGCACAGCGGGACACAGCAGGGACAGAGCGGGACACAGCGGGACACAGCGGGACACAGCGGGGGACACAGCGGGACGCAGCGGGGAACCCAGCAAGGACACAGCAGGACAAAGCGGGGGACACAGCGGTGACAAAGCTGGACACAACGGAGTACATAGCAGGACCCAGCGGGACACAGCGTCGATACAGCAGGGACACAGCATTATACAGTATGGTACACAGTTGTGGACACACCCGGACACAGTGGGGGCACAGCGGGACACAGCGGAACACAGTGGGACACAGCAGGGCAAAGCGTGAGACACAGAGGGGGACAGAGAGTGAGACAGCGGGGGACACAGCAAGGACACAGCGGGACACAGCGGGGGAAACAGCGGGACACAGCGGTGGACACAGGGGGACAGAGCGGGGGACACAGTGGGACACAGCGGGGGAAACAGCGGGACACAGCGGTGGACACAGCGGGACAGAGCGGGGACACAGCGGGACACAGCGGTGGACACAGCCGGACACAGCGGTGGACACAGCGAGGACACAGTGGGACCCAGCGGTACACAGCGTAGATACAGCGGGGACAGAGTGGGCCACAGCGGGGCACACAGCTGGGGACACAACGGGGCACATCGGGGGACACAGCAAGGACTCAGCGGAACACAGCGTGGGACACAGTGAGGACACAGGGGGACACAGCGGGACACAGCGGGACACAGCAGGAACACAGCAGTAGACACAGCGGGAAACAGCAGGGGACACAGCGGGACACAGCAGGGGACACAGGGAGGACAGAGCGCGACACAGCGGGGACACAGCGGGGACTCAGCGGGGGACACAGCGGGGGACAAAGCGGGACAACACGGGACACAGCGGGAAACAGCGGTGACCCTGCGGGAAACAGCGGACTGA
>NW_012289221.1:0-9548 GCF_000151885.1 Dipodomys ordii | reverse complement strand
AGTGGGGGACAAAGCGAGGACACAGCGGAACACAGAGTGGGACACAGTGAGGACACAGCGGGACACAGCGGGACACAGCTGGACACAGCCGGGTCCCAGCAGTGGACTCAGCGGGACACAGCGGTGGACACAGCGGGACACAGAGGGAGACACATGGAGGACTCAGCGGGACAAAGCGGGGACACAGCGGGACACAGCTGGGTACACTTTGGGACACAGCGGGAAATAGAGGGACACAGCAAGGACACAGCGGGGGACAGTGGGGGACACAGCGGGACACAGCACGGCACAACGGGGTCACAGCAGTGGACACAGCAGGACACAGCGGGGGACACAGCGGGACACAGCAGGGGACACAGCGGGACACAGCGGGGACACAGCGGGGGACACAGCGGGACACAGCAGAGACACAGCGGGGACACAGCGGGACCCAGCAGGACACAGCGGGGGACACAGCGGGACACAGCGGGACACAGCGGGGGACACTGCAGGGACACATTGGGACACAGTAGGACACAGCGTAGGACAAAGCGGGAGACAGCAGAGGACACAGCGAGGACACAGCTGGGCACAGCGGGGACACAGAGGGGACTCAACAGGGGACATAGTGGGAAAAAAGCGGGACACCACGGGACACAGTAGGACACAGCAAGACACAGCGGGGACACTGCGGGACACAGCCAGGGGACACAGCGGTGGGCAGTGGGGGACAGAGAAGGGACACAGCGGGACACAGAGGGGACACAGCTGGACACAGAAGGGTACACAGCGGGACACAGCGGACACACAACGGGGACAGAGCTGGACACAGAGGGACACAGAAGGGACAGAGCGTGACACAGCTGGACACTGAGGGAGACAGAGCGAGGACACAGCCGGACACAGCGAAACACAGCGTGACACAGTGGGGACACAGCAGGGGACACAGCGGGACACAGTGGGGGACACAGCGGGACACAGCGGGGTACACAGCAGGGACAAAGCGGGACACAGCGGGGGACACAGCGAGGACACAGCAGCACACAGCGGTGACAAAGCGGGACACAGCTGGGGACACAGCGAGGACACAGCGGGACACAGCGGTGACACAGCGAGAGACACAGCGGGGGACACAGCGGGACACAGCGGGGAACAAAGAGAGGACACAGCGGGACACAGGGGGACACAGCGTCGATAGAGTGGGGACAGAGCGGGACACAGCGGTGACACAGCGGGACTCAGCGGGGGACACTGCGGGACCCAGCGGGACGCAGTGGGGGACACAGCAAGGACACAGTGGGGGACACAGGCGGACACAGCGGGACACAGCGGGGGACACAGCGAGGGACACAGAGGGGGACACAGCGGGACACAGTGGGAAACACAGAGAGGACACAGCAGGACCCAGCGGGACACAGCGGGGGACACAGCGAGGACACAGCAGAACACAGCGTGGGAAACAGCGAGGACACAGCGGGACACAGCGAGACACAGCGGGACACAGTGGGGACACAGCAGTAGACACAGCGAGACACAGCGGGGGACACAGCGGGGAACACAGCGAGGACACAGCGGGGACACAGCGGGGACACTACGGGAACATAGTGGGACACAGCGGGGCACACAGCGGGACACAGCGGGATAAAGCTTGGGACACAGCGGGAACACAGCAGGACACTGCGGGGGACACAGCGAGGACACAGCGAGGACACAGCGGGACACAGCGGTGACACAGCGAGAGACAGAGCAGGGGAACACAGCGGGACACGGCGGAGAACAAAGAGAGGACACAGCGGGACCCAGCGGGACACAGCATTGATAGAGCGGGGACACAGAGGGACACAGCGGTGACACAGGGGGACTCAGCGGGGGATACTGCGGGACACAGCGGGGGACACAGCAGGACACAGTGGGACAAAGTGTCGATACAGCGGGAGCACAGCGGGACACAGCGGGGTACACAGCTGATGACACAACGGGACACAGTGGGGGACACAGCGGGACACAGCGGGGCACAGCGGGGCACAGCGGGGACAAAACGGGAGATTCAGTGGGGAACAGAGCAGGACACAGCGGGGGACACAGAGAGGACACAGGGGGACACAGCGAGACTCAGCCGGGGACACAGCAGGGGACAAAGCGGGACACAGCGGGACACAGCGGGGACGCAGCGGGACACAGCGGGACACAGCGGGACACGGCGGGGGACACAGCGAGGACACAGAGCGGGACATTGCGAGGACACAGCGGGACACAGCGGGGGACACAGCGAGGACACAGTGGGGGACACAGTGGGGGAAACAGCTGGACACAGCGGGGAACACAGCGAGGACACAGCGGCACTCAGCGGGACACAACGTAGATACAGCGGAGACACAGCGTTACACAGCATGGTACAAAGCTGTGGACACAAAGGGACACAGTGGGGGCACAGCGGGACACAGCGGGACGCAGTGGGACACAGCGGGGACAAAGCGTGAGACACAGCAGGGGACAGAGCTGGAGACAGCGGGGGGGCACAGCGGGGACACAGCAGGGGACACAGCGGGAGACAGCGGGGGACACAGCGAGGACACAGCGGAACACAGCGCTGACACTGCGGGGACACAGCGGGGGACACAGCCGGACACAGCAGGACACAGCGGGGAACACATGGAGGACTCAGCGGGACAAAGCGGGGACACAGCGGAGACTCACCGGGGGACACAGCGGGGGACAAAGCGGGACACCACAGAACACAGTGGGAAACAGCGGGACACAGCAGGGAAACTGCGGGGACACAGGGGGACAAAGCGTGGGACACATAGGGACACAGCGGGGGACACAGCGGGACACAGTGGGACACAGCGGGGCACACAGGGGGGACACAGCGGGACCCAGCGGGGAACAAAGAGAGGACCCAGCGGGACCCAGCGGGACACAGCGTCGATAGAGTGGGGACACAGCGGGACACAGCGGTGACACAACCGGACTCAGCGGGGGACACTGTGGGACCCAGCGGGACCCAGCGGGGACACAGCGGGACACAGCGGGGGACACAGGGAGGACACAGCTTAACACAGCATGGGACAAAGCGAGGACACAGCGGGACACAGCGAGACACAGCCGGACACAGCGGGGACCCAGCAGTGGACACAACGGGACACAGCGGGGGACAAAGCGGGACCCAGCGGGACCCAGCGGGGGACACAGCGGGACACAGCGTCTATAGAGCGGGGACATAGCGGGACACAGCGGTGACACAGCGGGACCCAGCAGGGACACAACAAGGACACAGTGGGACACAGTAGGACACAGCGGGACACAGAGGGGGACACAGCGAGGGACACAGCGGGGGACACAGAGGGACACAGCGGGGGACACAGCGGGACACAGCGGGGACACAGAGGGGACTCAGCAGTGGACATAGCGGGGGGAAAAGCGGGACACCACATGACACTGTGGGACACAGCGGGACACAGCGGGGACACTGCGGGGACACAGCGGGACAAAGCGGGGGACCCAGCGGGACACAGCGGTACACAGCAGGACCCAGTGGGGTAACAGGGGGGACACAGTGGGACACAGCGAGGACACAGCGGGACACAGCGGGACACTGCGGGGCACAGCGGGGGACACAGCGGGACACAGCGGGGGACACAGGGAGGACACAGCGGAACACAGCATGGGACAATGCGAGGACACAGCGGGAAACAGCGAGACACAGATGGACCCAGCGGGGACCCAGCAGTGGACACAGCGGGACACAGTGGGGGACAAAGCAGGACACCATGGAACATAGCAGGAAACAGCGTGAAACAGCGGTGAACCTGCGGGGACACAGCGGTGGACACAGCCGGACACAGAGGGACACAGCGGGACCCAGCAGGACACAGGGGGGGACACAGCGGGACACAGCGGGACACAGCTGGGGACACAGCAGGGACACAGTGGGACACAGAAGGACACAGCGTGGGACAAAGCGGGAGACAGCGGAGGACACAGCGAGGACACAGCTGGACACAGCGGGGACACAGAGGGGACTCAGCAGGGGACATAGAGGGGAAAAAGCGGGACACCACGGGACACAGTAGGACACAGCGGGACACAGCGGGGACACTGCGGGACACAGCCGGGGGACACAGCGGTGGACAGCGGGGGACAGAGAAGGGACACAACGGGACACAGAGGGGACACAGCTGGACACAGAAGGGTACACAGCGGGGCACAGCGGACACACAACGGGGACAGAGCTGTACACAGAGGGACACAGATGGGACAGAGCGTGACACAGCGGGACACAGCGGGACACAGCAGGGGACTCAGCGGGACACAGCGGGGGACACAGGGAGGACACAGCTGGACAATGACGGAGACAGAGCGAGGACACAGCCGGACACAGTGAAACACAGCGTGACACAGTGGGGACACAGCAGGGGACACAGCGGGACACAGCCGGGGACACAGAGGGACACAGCGGGGTACACAGCAAGGACAAAGCGGGACACAGCGGGGGACACAGCGAGGACAAAGCGGGACACAGCGGTGACACAGCGGGACACAGCTGGGGACACTGTGGGACACAGCGGGACACAGCGGGGACACAGCAAGGACATAGCGGGGGACACAGCGGGACACAGCCGGACACAGCCCGGGACACAGCGGGACACAGCGAGAGACACAGCGAGGGACACATCGGGACACAGCGGGGAACAAAGAGAGGACACAGCGGGACCCAGCGGGACACAGCGTCGATAGAGCGGGGACACAGCAGGACACAGCGGTGACACAACCGGACTCAGCGGGGGACACTGTGGGACCCAGCGGGACCCAGCGGGGACACAGCAAGGACACAGCGGGGGACACAGCGGGACACAGTGGGACACAGCGGGGGATACAGCGAGGGACACAGCGGGAGACACAGCGGGACACAGTGGGGAACACAGAGAGAGACACAGCAGGACCCAGCGGGACACAGCGACGATACAGCTGGGACACAGCGGGACACAGCGGGTCACAGTGGGGCACAGCAGGGACAAAGCGGGAGACACAGTGCGGAACAGAGCAGGACACAGCGCGGGACACAGAGAGGACACAGTGGGGACACAGCAGGGGACAAAGCGGGACACCACGGGACACAGTGGGACACAGCGGGACACAGCGGGGTCACTGCGGGACACAGTGGGGGACAAAGCGGGACACAGCGGGACACAGCGGGGACGCAGCGGGACACAGCAGGACACAGCGGGACACGGCGGGACACAGCGGGGGACACAGTGGGACAGAGCAGGGTACACAGCAGGGGACACAGAGGGACCCAGCGGGACACAGCGGGGGACACAGGGGGGACACTGCGGGACACTGCGGGAGACACAGCGAGGACACAGCATGACACAGCGGAACACAGCAGGACACAGTTGGGACACAGCAGGGGACACAGCGGGACACAGAGAGGGACAAGCGGGACACAGTGGGGGACACGGGGGTACAATGCGGGACACAGAGGGGGACACAGCGATGACAAAGCGGGACACAGCGGGGAAACAGCGGGACTCAACACGGTCACAGCGGGACACAGCGGGACACCTCGGGGACACAGCAGGGGACTCAGCGGGACACAGCGGGGGACACAGCGGGCAACACAGGGGGAACAAAGCGGGACACAGCAGGGGACACAGCGAAGACTCAGCGGGACACATCTGGGACACAGCGGGAATCAGCGGGAGACACAGCGGGACACAGTGGGACAGAGCGGGGACACAGCAGGGACACAGCGGGAGACACAGTGGGACAGAGCAGGGGACACAGCAGGGGAAACAGAGGGACAGAGCGGGACACAGCGGGGGACACAGGGTTGACAGAGCGGGACACAGCGGGGGACACAGTGAGGACACATTGGGACACAGTGGGGACACAGCGGGACTCAGCGTTGGACACAGCAGTACACAGCGGGACCCAGCGGGACACAGCGTCGATAAAGCGTGGACACAGCGGGGTACATAGCTGGGGACACAACGGGACACAGTGGGGGCCATAGAGGGACACAGCGGGACACAGCGGGACACAGGGGGTCACAGCGGGGACAAAGCGGGGACTCAGCAGGGGACACAGCGGGTGACAAACGGGACACCACGGAATACAGGGGAATACAGTGGGACACAGCGGGGGACACAGCAGGACACAGCGGGACACAGAGGTGGACACAGCGGAACACAGCAGGGGACAGAGCGGGGGACACAGCGGGAAACAGCGAGACACAGCGGGACCCAGCGGGGACCCAGCAGTGGACACAGCGGGACACAGCGGGGAACAAAGCATGATACCAAGGAACACAGCAGGACACAGCGTGAAACAGCGGTGAACCTGCGGGGACACAGCGGGACACAGCGGGGGACACAGCGGCACCCAGCGGGACACAGCGGGGGACACAGCCAGACACAGCAGAGACACAGCGGGGACACAGCGGGACCCAGCAGGACACAGCGGGGACACAGCGGGACCCAGCAGGACACAGCGGGGGACACAGCGGGACACAGCGGGGGACACAGCAGGGACACAGTGGGACACAGTAGGACACAGCGTGGGACAAAGCGGAAGACAGCGGAGGACACAGCGGGGACACAGCTGGACACAGCGGGGACACAGAGGGGACTCAGCAGGGGACATAGAGGGGAAAAAGCGGGACACCACGGGACACAGTAGGACACAGCGGGACACAGCGGGGACACTGCGGGACACAGCCGGGGGACACAGCGGTGGACAGCGGGGGACAGACAAGGAACACAGCGGGACACAGAGGGGACACAGCTGTACACAGAAGGGTACACAGCGGGGCACAGCGGACACACAACGGGGACAGAGCTGGACACAGAGGGACACTGATGGGACAGAGCGGGACACAGCGGGACACAGCGGGACACAGCAGGGGACTCAGCGGGACACACCGGGGGACACAGGGAGGACACAGCTGGACACTGAATGAGACAGAGCGAGGACACAGCCGGACACAGCGAAACACAGCGTGACACAGTGGGGACAGAGCAGGGGACACAGCAGGACACAGCCGGGGACACAGAGGAACACAGCGGGGTACACAGCAAGGACAAAGCGGGACACAGCGGGGGACACAGCGAGGACACAGCGGAACACAGCGGTGACACAGCGGGACACAGCTGGGGACACTGCAGGACACAGCGGGACACAGCGGGGACACAGCAAGGACACAGCGGGGGACACAGCGGGACACAGCCGGACACAGCCGGGGACACAGCAGGACACAGCGAGAGACACAGCGGGGGACACAGCGGGACACAGCGGGGAACAAAGAGAGGACACAGCGAGACCCAGCGGGACACAGCATCGATAGAGCGGGGACACAGCGGGACACAGCGGTGACACAACGGGACTCAGCGGGGGACACTGCGGGGCCCAGCGGGACCCAGCGGGGACACAGCAAGGACACAGCGGGGGACACAGCGGGACAGAGCGGGACACAGCGAGGGACACAGCGAGTGACACAGTGGGGGACACAGCGGGACACAATGGGGAACACAGAGAGGGACACAGCAGGACCCAGCGAGACACAGCGTCGATACAGCAGGGACACAGCTGTTGACACAACAGGACACAGTGGGGGACACAGCGGGACACAGCGGGACACAGCGGGGCACAGCGGGGACAAAACGGGAGACACAGTGGGGAACAGAGCAGGACACAGCGGGGGACACAGAGAGGACACAGTGGGGACACAGCGAGACTCAGCCGGGGACACAGCGGGGGACAAAGCGGGACACCACGGGACACAGTGGGACACAGCGGGACACAGCGGGGTCACTGCGGGACACAGTGGGGGACAAAGCGGGACACAGCGGGACACAGCGGGGACGCAGCAGGACACAGCGGGACACAGCGGGACACGGCGGGGGACACAGCGGGACACAGAGGGGGACACAGCGAGGACACAGCGGGACACAGAGGGACACAGCGGGGGACAGAGCAAGGACACAGTGGGGGACAAAGTGGGGGAAACAGCTGGACACAGCGGGGAACACAGCGAGGACACATCGGGACCCAGCGGGACACAGCGTCGATACAGCGGAGACACAGCGTTATACAGCATGGTACAAAGCTGTGGACACAACGGGACACAGTGGGGGCACAGCGGGACACAGCGGGACGCAGTGGGACACAGCGGGACACAGCGGGACACAGCGGGGACAGAGCGGGACACAGCGGGACACAGCGGGGGACACAGCGGGAGACAAAGAGGGACACCACAGAACACAGCGGGACACAGCAGAAAACAGCAGTGACACTGCGGGGATACAGTGGGACACAGCGGGGGAAACAGTGGGACACAGAGGGGGACAGAGTGGGACACAGTGGGGGACACAGCCGGACACAGCAGGGGAAACAGTGGGGGACACAGCGGGACACAGCGGGACACAGCGAGGACACAGCGGGACAGAGCGGGACACTGCAGGGCACAGCGGAGGACACAGCGGGACACAGCAGAGGACACAGCGAGGACACAACTGAACACAGAGTGGGACACAGTGAGGACACAGCGGGACACAGCGGTGGACAGAGCGGAACAAAGCGGGGGAAACATGGAGGACTCATCGGGACAAAGCGGGGACACAGCGGCGACTCACCGGGGGACACAGCGGGGGACAAAGCGGGACACCACAGAACACAGTGGGAAACAGCGGGACACAGCGGGGAAACTGCGGGGACACAGGGGGACAAAGCGTGGGACACATAGGGACACAGCGGGGGAGACAGCGGGACACAGTGGGACACAGCGGGGGACACAGGTGGGACACAGCGGGACCAAGCGGGACACAGCGTCGATACAGCGGGGACACAGCAGGACACAGCGGGGGACACAGCGAGGACACAGCAGAACACAGCGTGGGAAACAGCGAGGACACATTGGGACACAGCGGGGACACAGCGGGACCCAGCGCGGGACACAGCGTGGACACATTGGGACACAGCGGGGATAGAGCGGGACTCAGCGGGGGACACAGCAGTACACAGTGGGACACAGCGGGACACAGCGGGGGACACAGAGGGGTAAACAGCAGGACACAGCGGGGAACACAGCGAGGACACAGCGGGACCAAGCAGGATACAACGTCGATACAGCGGGGACACAGCGGGACACAGCGGGGTACACAGCTGGGGACACAACGGGACACAGCGGGGGACACAGCGAGCACACAGCAGAACACAGCGTGGGAAACAGCGAGGACACAGCGGGACACAGCGAGACACAGGGGGACACAGTGGGGACACAGCAGTAGAAACAGCGGGACACACGGGGGGACACAGCGGGACACAGCGGGGAACACAGCGAGGACACAGCGGGGACACTGCGGGAACATAGTGGGACACAGCGGGGCACACAGCCGGACACAGCGGGACACAGCTTGGGACACAGCGGGAACATAGCAGGACACAGCAGGAAACACAGGGGGACACAGAGGGACACAGCGGGGGATACAGGGGGCACACAGCGGGACCCAGCGCGGGACACAGCGAGGACACATTGGGACACAGCGGGGACACAGCGGGACTCAGCTGAT
>NW_012289220.1:0-3306 GCF_000151885.1 Dipodomys ordii | reverse complement strand
AGCGGGACACAGTTGGGGACACAGCGAGGACACATCGGGACACAGCGGGTTACAAAGCTGGGGACACAAAGGGACACATCGGGCGACACAACGAGGACACAGCGGAACACAGCGTGGGACACAGCGAGGACACAGCGGGACACAGCGGGACACAGCGGAGGACACAGCGGGACACAGCAGGGACACAGCAGTAGACAAAGAGGGACACAGCAGGGGACACAGCGGGACACAGCGGGAAACAGCGGGGACACAGCGGGACTCAGCGGGGGACACAGCAGTACACAGCGGGACACAGCGGGACACAGCAGAACACAGCGGGTAACACAGCGAGGACACAGCGGAACCCAGCGGGACACAGCGTCGATACAGCGGGGACACAGCGGGACACATCGGGGTACACAGCTGGGGACACAAAGGGACACATCGGGGGACACAGCGAGGACACAGCGGAACACAGCTTGAGACACAGCGAGGACACAGCGGGACACAGTGGGACACAGCGGGACACAGCAGGGACACAGCAGTAGACACAGCGGGACACAGCGGGGGACACAGCGAGGACACAGCGGGACCCAGCGGGACCCAGCGTCAATACAGCGGGAACACAGCCGGACACAGCGGGTTACACAGCTGGGGACACAACGGGACACAGAGAGGACACAGCGGAACACAGCGTGGGACACAGCGGGGACACAGCAGGGACACAGCAGGGACACAGCGGGGGAAACTGCGGGACACAATGGGACACAGCAGGAGACACAGCGAGGAAACAGCGGGACCCAGCGGGACACAGCGTCGATACAGCGGGGACACAGAGGGACACAGCGGGACATAGCGGGGGAAACAGCGGGACACAACGGTGACACAGCAGTGGACACAGCGGGACACAGAGGGGGACACAGCGGGAAACAACGAGGGACACAGCGGGGGAAACAACGGGACACAGCCGGACACAGCGGGGAACAGAGGTGGGACACAGCGGGACACAGCGGGGACACAGCGGGACTCAGCGGGGGACACAGCAGTACACAGAGGGACACAGAGGGGCACAGCGGGACACAGCGGGGAACACAGCGGGGGACACAGCGGAACCCAGTGGGACACAGCGTCAATATAGCGGGGACACAGCGGGACACAGCAGAGTACACAGCTGGGGACACAAAGGGAAACATCGGGGGACACAGCGAGGACACAGTGGAACCCAGCGGGACACAGCGTCGATACAGCGGGGACACAGCGGGACAGAGCAGAGTACACAGCTGGGGACACAAAGGGAAACATCGGGGGACACAGCGAGGACACAGCGGAACACAGCGTGGGACACAGCGAGGACACAGAGGGACACAGCGGCACACAGCAGGGACACAGCAGTAGACACAGCGGGACACAGAGTGGGATAGAGCGGGACACAGCGGGGAACACAGCAGTACACAGCGGGACACAGCGGGACACAGCGTCCATACAACGGGGACTCAGCGGGACACAGCGGGGTACACACCTGGGGACACAACGGGAGAGAGCAGAGGACACAGCGAGGACACAGCGGAACACAGCGTGGGACACAGCAGGGACACAGCGGGACCCTTCGGGACACAGCGTCGATACAGCAGGGAGACAGCGTTACACAGCGGGATACACAGCTGGGAACACAAAGGGACACAGTGGGGGACACAGCGGGACACAGCGGGACACAGTGGGAAACAGCGGGGACAAAGCGTGAGACACAGCGGGGGACAGAGCGGGAGACAGCAGGGGACACAGCAAGGACACAGCAGGACACAGCGGGGACACAGCGGGGAATCAGCGGGGGACACTGCGGGGGACATAGCGGGACACCAAGGAACACAGTGGGACACAGCGGGAAACAGCGGTTACCATGCGGGGACACAGTGGGACACAGCGGGACACATCTGGGGACACAGCGGAACACAGTGGGGGACAGAGCAGGGGACACAACGGGACACGTCTGGGGACACAGCGAGGGCACAGCGGAACACAGCTTGGGACACAGCGAGGACACAGCAGGACACAGGGGGACACAGCGGAACACAGCGGGACACATCAGGGACACAGCAGTAGACACAGGGCGACACAGCGGGGGACACAGCGGGACACAGCGGGGACAAAGCGGGACTCAGCGGAACACAGCGGGGCATACAGCGGGACACAGAGGGGGACACAGAGAGGTACACAGCGGGACACAGCGGGGAACACAGCGAGGACACAGCGGAACCCATGGGGACACAGGGTCGATACAGCGGGGACACAGCGGGACACAGCGGAGTACACAGCTGCGGACACAAAGGGACACATCTGGGGACACAGCGAGGACACAGCGGATCACAGCGTGGGACACAGCGAGGACACAGCGGGACACAGCTTGGGACACAGCGAGGACACAGCGGGACACACGGGGACACAGCGGAACACAGCGGGACACAGCATGGACACAGCAGTAGACACAGGGAGACACAGCGGGGGACACAGCGGGACACAGCGGGACACAGCGGGGACACAGCGGGACACAGCGGGACACAGAGGGGGACACAGCGGGAAACAACGTGGGACACACCGGGGGAAACACCGGGGCACAGCCGGACACAGCGGGGAACAGAGGTGGGACACATCAGGACACAGCGGGGAAACAGCAGGACTCAGCTGGGGACACAGCAGTACACAGAGGGACACAGACGGACACAGCGGGACACAAAGGGGGACACAGAAGAGTACATAGTGGGACACAGTGGGGAACACAGCGAGGACACAGCGGGGACACATCGGGACACAGCGGGTTACACAGCAGGGGACACAAAGGGACACATCTGGGGACACAGCGAGGGCACAGCGGGACACAGCTTGGGACACAGCGAGGACACACCGGGACACAGCGGGACACAGCGATGACACAGCGGGACACAGCAGGGACACAGCGTCGATACAGGGGGGACACAGCGGGACACAGTGGGAAATAGCGGGGGAAACAGCGCGACACAACAGTGACATAGCAGTGGACACAGCGGGACACAGTGGGGGACACAGCGGGAAACAACGGGGGACACAGCGGGGGAAACACCGGGACACAGCCGGACACAGCGTGGGACACAGGTGGGACACAGCGGGACACAGCGGGGACACAGCGGGACTCAGTGGGCGACACAGCAGTACACAGCGGGACACAGAGGGACAAAGCGGGACACAGCGGGGGACACCGCGGGACACAGAGGGGGACACAGAAGGGTACACAGTGGGACACAGCGGCAGACAAAGCAGGACACAGAGGGGGACACAGCGAGGACACAGCGGGAC
>NW_012289219.1:0-15241 GCF_000151885.1 Dipodomys ordii | reverse complement strand
GCAGGGGACACAGCGGGGGACACAGCGGATCACAGCGGGACACAGCGGGGGACACAGGGGGGACACAGCAGGGACACAGCGGGACTCAGCGGAGGACACAGCAGTTCCCAGAGGGACACAGCGGGACACAGCGGGGGACACACGGGGACACAGAGGGGGACACAGAAGGGTACACAGCGGGACACAGCAGGGAACTCAGTGAGGACACAGCGGGACCCAGCGGGACACAGCGACGATACAGCGGAGACACAGCTGGACACAGCGGGTACACACCTGGGGACACAACGGGACACATCGGGGGACACAGCGAGGACACAGCGGAACACAGAGTGGGACACAGCGAGGACACAGCAGGACACAGCGGGACACAGCGGGGACACAGCAGTAGACACATCGGGTCACAGCGGGGGACACAGCGGGACACAGCGGGGGACACAGGGAGGACAAAGCGGGACACAGCGGGGACACAGCGGGGACTCACCGGGGGACACAGCGGGGGACAAAGTGGGACACCACGGGACACAGCGGGACACAGCGGGACACAGCGGGGACACTTCGGGAACATAGCAGGAAACAGCAGGGTACACAGCGGGACACATAGGGACACAGCAGGGGACAAAGCGGGAACACAGCGGGACACAGCGCGGGACACAGCGCGGGACACAGCGAGGACACAGCGGGACACAGCGGGACACAGCGTGGGACAAAACGGGAGACAGCGGGGGACATTGGGAGGACACAGCAGGACACAGCGGGACACAGTCTCGATACAGCGGGTACACAGCGGGACACAGCGGGTTACACAGCTGGGGACACAAAGAGACACATCGGGGGGATACAGCGAGGACACAGCAGAACACAGCGTGGGGACAGAGCGAGGACACAGCGGAACATAGCGGGGAAACAGCGGGACACAACAGGGACACAGAAGGGTACACAGCAGGACACCGTGGGGGACACAGCGAGGACACAGCGAGACCCAGCGGGACACAGCGTCGATACAGCGGGGACACAGCGGGACACAGCAGAGTACACAGCTGGGGACACAAAGGGACACAGCAGGGGAAACAGCGAGGACACAGCCGAACACAGCGTGGGACACAGCGAGGACACAGCGGGACACAGCGAAACACAGCAGGGACACAGCGGGGGACACAGCGGGAGACACAGCGGGACACAACGGGACACAGTGGGGGACACAGTGGTACACAGCGGGACACAGTGGCACACAGCGGGGACAAAGCGTGAGACACAGCGGCGGACAGAGCGGGAGACAGCGGGGGACACAGCGAGGACACAGCGGGATACAGCAGGGACACAGCAGGGACTCAGCGGGGTCACAGCGGGGGCCATGGCGGGACACCACGGAACACAGAGGGACACAGCTGGAAACAGCGGTGAACCTGCAGGGACACAGTGGGACACAGCGGCGGACACAGCGAGGACACAGCGGAACACAGCGTGGGACACAGCGAGGACACATCGGGACACAGAGGGACACAGCAGGGACACAGCAGTAGACACAGCGGGACACGGCGGGACACAGCGGGACACAGCAGGGACACAGCAGTAGAAACAGCGGGACACAGCGGAGGACACAGCGGGACCCAGTGGGACACAGCGGGGACACAGCGGGACTCAGCGGGGGACACAGCAGTACACAGCGCGGACACAGCGGGACACAGTGGGGGACACAGCGAGACACAGAGGGGGACACAGAGGGGTACACAGCGGGACACAGAGGGGGACAGAGGGGTACACAGCGGGACGCAGCGGGGAACACAGCGTGGACACAGCTAGACCCAGTGGGACACAGCGTCGATACAGCGGGGACACAGCGGGACACAGAGGGGTACACAGCTGGGGACACATAGGGACACATCGGGGGACACAGCGAGGACACAGCGGAACACAGCGTGGGACACAGCGAGGACACAGCTGGAAACAGCGGGACACAGAAGGGACACAACAGTAGAAATAGCGGGACACAGGGGGGACACAGCAGACACAGCGGGGGACACAGCGAGGTCACAGCAGGACCCAGCGGGACACAGCGTCGATACAGCGGGGACACAGCGGGACACAGCAGGGTACACAGCTGGGGACACAACGGGACACAGCAGGGGACACAGCGAGGACACAGTGGAACACAGCGTGGGACACAGCGAGGACACAGAGGGACACAGCGGGACACAGCGGGGACACAGCAGGGACACAGTAGGGACACAGCGGGGGACACGGGGGGAAAAGCAGGACACAGCGGGGGACATTGCGACAACACAGCGGGACACAACGGGGACAAAGCGGGACTCAGCAGGGTCACAGCTGGTCACAGCGGGACACAGCGGGACATAGCGTGACACAGCGGAGACACAGCTGGGACACAGCGGGGGACACAGCGGGACACAGCGGGACACAGCGGGGGACACAGCCGGGGACACAGCGGGACACAACGTGGAACACAGCGAGGACAGAGCAGGGACAAGCGGGACACAGCATCGATACGGTGGGGACACAGCATTACACAGAGGGGTACACAGCTGGGGACACAAAGGGCCACAGTGGGGGACACAGCGGGACACAGCGGGAACAAAGTGTGAGACACAGCGGTGGACAGAGCGGGAGACAGAGGCGGACACAGCGAGATACAGCGGGACACAGCGGGGACACAGCGGGGACTCAGGGGGAGACACAGCGGGGGACACAGCGGGAAACAGCAGGGACAAAGCTGGACACAGCGGGGTACACAGCGGGACAGAGCGGGGACACAGTAGGCACACAGCGGGACACAGGGTTCACAGCAGGGACACAGCGGGACACAGCGGGACACAGCGGGGGACACAGCAGTGACATAGCAGGACACAGCAGGACACAGCGGGGACAGAGCGGGGAACCCGCGGGGAACCCGCGGGGCCCAGCGATACACAGCGGGGGACAGAGCGGGACACAGCGGGGAACACAGCGGGGACACAGCGGGACACAGCGGGAGACACAGCAAGGACTCAGCGGCACACAGCAGGACACAGCATGGGACAAAGCAGGAGACAGCGGGGGACACAGGGAGGACACAGTGGGACACAGTGGGGACACAGAGGGGACTCAGCAGGGGACATAGCGGGGCACAAAGCGGGACACCACAGGGCACAGTGGGACACAGCGGGACACAGTGGGGAAACTGCGGGGACACAGAGGGACAAAGCGGGGGACACAGCGGGACACAGCGGGGGACACAGAAGTGGACAGTGGTGGACAGAGAAGGGACACAGCCGGACACAGCGGGGACACAGCTGGACACAGAAGGGTACACAGCAGGACAAAGCGGACACACAGCGGGGACACAGCTGGACACAGCGGGACACAGAGGGGACAGATCGGGACACAGCATGACACAGCGCAACACAGCGGGGGAATCAGCGAGACACAGCGGGGGACACAGCGAGGACACAGCGGGACACTGAGGGAGACACAGCGATTACACAGCCAGACACAGCAGAACATAGCGTGACACAGTGGGGACACAGCAGGGGACACAGCGGGACACAGCAGGGACAGAGCGGGACACAGCGGGGGACACAGCAGGGACAAAGCGGGACACAGCAGGGGACACAGCGAGGACACAGCGGGACACAGCGGTGACACAGCGGGACTCAGCGGGGGACACAGCGGGGACACAGCGGGACAAAGCCGGACACAGGTGGCACAGCGGGACACAGCGGGGACACAGCGAGGACACAGCGGGACACAGCGGTGACAGAGCAGGACTCAGCGGGGGACACAGCGGGACAAAGCGGGACACAGCGAGGGCACAGCGGGGGAACAGCGGGGAACACAGAGAGGACACAGTGCGACCCAGAGAGACACAGCGTCGATACAGCGGGGACACAGCGGGACACAGCAGGGTACACAGCTGATGACACAACGGGACACAGTGGGGGACACATAGGGACACAGCGGGACACAGCGGGGCACAGCGGGGACACAGCTGGGTACATATCGGGACACAAAGGGTACACAGCTTGACATAGCGGGGACACAGCGGGGGAAACAGCGGGACACAGCGGGACACAGCGGGGGACAAAGCAGGTCATAGCGGGGGAGACAGCGAGGACACAGCTGGACAGTTCGGGAGACACAGCAAGGACACAGCGGGACACAGCAGAACACAGTAGGACACAGCAGGGACACAGCAGGGGACACAGCGGGACACAGCAGGGGACACAGCGACGACACAGCGGCACACTGCGGGGACACAGCGGGACTCAGCAGGTTCACAGCGGGACACAGCGGAACACAGCAGGACACAGCGGGACACAGCGGGACACAGTGGGACACAGCGGAGATACAGCAGGGACACAGCAGGGGACACAGCGGGACACAGCGGGACACAGCGGGGGACACAGCGGGGGACACAGCGGGACACAGCGGGGACACAGCGGGGACACAGAGGGGACTCAGTGCGAGACATAGCGGGGGACAAAGCGGGACACCATGGGACACAGTGGGACACAGCGGGACAGAACTGGGACACTGCGGGGACACAGCAGGACAAAGTGGGGGACACAGGGGATCACAGCGGGACACAGCGGGACAAAGCCAGGCACAGCGGGGGACACAGTGGGACACAGCGGGGGACACAGAGAGGACACAGCAGAACACAGCGGGGGACACAGCGAGGACACAGCGAGACACAACGGGACACAGCGGGGCACGGCGGGTACACAGCAGTGGACACAGAGGGACACAGCGGGGGACACAGCGGGACACAGCGGGGGACACAGGGAGGACACAGCGGGACACAGCGGGGACACAGCGGGGACTCACCAGGGGACAGAGCGGGGGACAAAGCGGGACACCACGGGACACAGTGGGACACAGCAGGACACAGCGGGGACACTGCGGGGACACAGCAGGACAAAGCGGGGGACACAGTGGGACACAGCAGGGGACACATCGGCGGAGAGCGGGGGACAGAGAAGGGACACAGCGGGACACAGCGGGGCACAGCTGGACTCAGCAGGGTACACAGCGGGACACAGCGGACACACAGAGGTGACACAGCGGGACACAGCGGGACACAGAGGGGACAGAGCGGGACACAGCGTGACACAGCGGGACACAGCGGGGGACTCAGCGGGACACAGCGGGGGACACAGCGAGGATACAGGAGGACACTGAGGGAGACACAGCGAGGACACAGCCGGACACAGTAGAACACAGCGTGACACAGCGGGGACACAGCAGGGGACACAGCGGGAAACAGCCGGGGACACAGCGGGACACAGCGGGGGACACAGGGGGGGACAAATCGGGACACAGCAGGGGACACAGCGAGGACATAGCGGGACACAGCGGTGACACAGCTGGACTCAGCTGGGCACACAGCGGGACACAGCGGGACATAGCGGGGACATACCAAGGACACAGCGGGGGACACAGTGGGACACAGCGTTGGACACAGCGGGACCCAGCGAGGGACACAGCGAGGACACAGCGGGACACAGTGGGGAACACAGAGAGGACCCAGTGGGACCCAGCGGGACACAGCGTCGATACAGCGGGGACACAGCGGGACACAGCGTGGTACACAGCTGGGGAAACAACGGGACACAGTGGGGGACACAGCGGGACACAGCGGGACACAGCGGGGCACAGCGGGGACAAAGCGGGAAACACAGCCAGGAACAGAGCAGGACACAGCGGGGACACAGCATGGACACAGCAGTACACAGCGGGGACACATCGGGGACTCAGCGGGGGACACAGCGGGGGACAAACGGGACACCCCGGAACACAGCAGGACACAGCGGGACACAGCGGGGACATTGCGGGGATACAGCGGGACACAGCGGGGGACACAGCAGGACACAGCGGGCGACAGAGCGGGGGAAAGAGGGGGAGACAATGGTGACAAAGCGGGACTCAGCTGGGGACACAGCAGTACACAGCGGGACACAGTGGGACACAGCGTGGGGCACGGCGGGACAGAGCAGGGGACATAGTGGGGGACACAGCGGGACACAGCGGGGAACACAGGGCCGAAACAGCGTGACACAGCAGGGGACACATCGAGGACACATTAGGACACAGCGGGAGCACAGAGGGACTCAGCGGGGGACACAGCAGTGCACAACGGGAGACAGCGGGACACAGCGCTGAAACAGTAGGGACACAGCAGGGGACACATCGGGACACAGCGGGGGACACAGCGGGACACAGCAGGGAACACAGCGGGGACTCAGCGGGGGACACAGCGGGGGACAAAGCAGGACACCATGGGACACAGTGTGACACAGCGGGACACAGCGAGGACACTGCGGGGACAAAGCAGGACGCAGCGGGGGACCCAGCGGACTAAGCAGGGGACACAGAGGGGTACACAGCCGGACACAGCGGCGGACAAATCAGGACACAGCGGGGGACACAGCGAGGACACAGCAGGACACTGCGGGAGACACAGCAAGGACACAGCGGGACACAGCGGAACACAGCGGGACATAGCAGGGACACAGCAGGGGACACAGCGGGACACGGCAGGGGACACAGCGGGATACAGCGGGACACAGCAGGGGACACGGGGTGACAAAGCTGGACACAGAGGGGGACACAGCGAGGACACAGCGGGACACTGCGGGAGACACAGCAAGGACACAGCGGGACACAGTGGGGGACACAGCCGGGGACACAGCGGGAACAAAGCGTGAGACACAGCGGTGGACAGAGCGGGAGACAGAGGCGGACACAGCGAGGACACCACGGAACACAGCGGGACACAGCGTGAAACAGCGGTGAACCTGCGGGGACACAGCGGGACACAGTGGGGGACACAGCGGGAAACAGCCGGACACAGTGGGGGACAAAGCGGGACACAGTGGGGGACAGAGCTTGGGACACAGCAAGAAACAGCGGGGACAAAGCTGGACACAGAGGGGTACACAGCGGGACAGAGCGGGGACACAGTTGGCACACAGCCGGACACAGGGGTCACAGCAGGGACACAGCGGGACACAGCGGTGGACACAGCAGTGACACAGTGGTACACAGAAGGACACAGCTTGGGACAAAGCCGGAGACAGCGGGGGACACAGCGAGGACACAGCGGAACACAGCGGGGACACAGCGGGGACTCAGGAGGGGACATAGCGGGGGACAAAGTGGGACACCACGGGACACAGTGGGACACAGCGTGACACAGCGGCGACTCACCAGGGGACACAGCGGAACAAAGCGGGGACACAGCGGGGACTCACTGGGGGACAGAGTGGGGGACACAGCGGGACATCATGGGACATAGTGGGATACAGCGGGACACAGCGGGGACACTGCAGGGACACAGCGGGACAAAGCGGAGGACACAGCGGGACATAGCAGGGGACACAGCGAGGGACAGAGAAGGGACACAGCGGGACACAGCGGGGACACAGCTGGACACAGCGGGGTACACAGGGTGACACAGCAGACACACAGAGGGGACAGAGCGGGACACAGTGGGACACAGAGGGGACAGAGCGGGACACAGGGTGACACAGCGGGACACAGCGGGGGATTCAGCGGGACACAGCGGGGGACACAGCGAGGACACAGCAGGACACTGAGGGAGACACAGCGAGGACACAGCCGGACACAGCAGAACACAGCGTGACACAGCGGGGACACAGCAGGGGACACAGCGGGACACAGTGGGGGACACAACGGGACACAGCGGGACACAGATTAGGACACAGCGGGGACACAGCGGGACACAGTTGGGGACACAGGGAGGACACAGCAGGACACAGCGGGACACAGCGGGGGACAAAGCGGGAGACAGCAGGGGACACAGCGGGACACAGCGGCGATACAGAGTGGACTCAGCAGGGGACACAGCAGGGGACAAAGCGGCACACCATGGGACACAGTGTGACACAGCGGGACACAGTTGGGGACACAGCGAGGACACATCGGGACACAGCGGGTTACAAAGCTGGGGACACAAAGGGACACATCGGGCGACACAACGAGGACACAGCGGAACACAGCGTGGGACACAGCGAGGACACAGCGGGACACAGCGGAGGACACAGCGGGACACAGCAGGGACACAGCAGTAGACAAAGCGGGACACAGCAGGGGACACAGCGGGACACAGCGGGAAACAGCGGGGACACAGCGGGACTCAGCGGGGGACACAGCAGTACACAGCGGGACACAGCGGGACACAGCGGAACACAGCGGGTAACACAGCGAGGACACAGCGGAACCCAGCGGGACACAGCGTCGATACAGCGGGGACACAGCGGGACACATCGGGGTACACAGTTGGGGACACAAAGGGACACATCGGGGGACACAGCGAGGACACAGCGGAACACAGCTTGAGACAGAGCGAGGACACAGCGGGACACAGTGGGACACAGCGGGACACAGCAGGGACACAGCAGTAGACACAGCGGGACCCAGCGGGGGACACAGCGAGGACACAGCGGGACCCAGCGGGACCCAGCGTCAATACAGCGGGAACACAGCCGGACACAGCGGGTTACACAGCTGGGGACACAACGGGACACAGAGAGGACACAGCGGAACACAGCGTGGGACACAGCGGGGACACAGCAGGGACACAGCAGGGACACAGCGGGGGAAACTGCGGGACACAACGGGACACAGCAGGAGACACAGCGAGGACACAGCGGGACCCAGCGGGACACAGCGTCGATACAGCGGGGACACAGAGGGACACAGCGGGACATAGCGGGGGAAACATCGGGACACAACGGTGACACAGCAGTGGACACAGCGGGACACAGAGGGGGACACAGCGGGAAACAACGGGGGACACAGCGGGGGAAACACCGGGACACAGCCGGACACAGCGGGGAACAGAGGTGGGACAGGGCGGGACACAGCGTGGACACAGCGGGACACAGCTGGGGACACAGCAGTACACAGAGGGACACAGAGGGACACAGCGGGACACAGAGGGGGACACAGAAGGGTACATAGTGGGACACAGTGGATAACACAGTGAGGACACAGCGGGGACACATCGGGACACAATGGGTTACACAGCAGGGGACACAAAAGGACACATCTGGGGACACAGCGAGGGCACAGCGGAACACAGCTCGGGACACAGCGAGGACACAGCGGGACACAGCGGGACACAACATCCATACAGCAGGGACACAGTGGGACACAGCGGGGTTCACAGCAGTACACAGCGGGACACAGTGGGACACAGCGTCCATACAGCGGGGACACAACGGGACACAGCGGGGTACACAGCTGGGGACACAACGGGAGACAGCAGAGGACACAGCGAGGACACAGCGGAACACAGCGTGGGACACAGCGGGACACAGCGTGACCCAGCGGGAACACAGCAGGGACACAGCGGGACACAACGGGACACAGCGTGGGACACAGCAGGACACAGCGGGGGACACAGCTGGGGACACAGCGGGACACAACAGGGAACACAGCAAGGGCACAGCGGGACCCTTCGGGACACAGCGTCGATACAGCGGGGACACAGCGTTACACAGCGGGGTACACAGCTGGGAACACAAAGGGACACAGTGGGGGACACAGCGGGACACAGCGGGACACAGTGGGAAACAGCGGGGACAAAGCGTGAGACACAGTGGGGGACAGAGCGGGAGACAGCGGGGGACACAGCGAGGACACAGCAGGACACAGCGGGGACACAGCGGGGAATCAGCGGGGGACACTGCGGGGGACATAGCGGGACACCAAGGAACACAGTGGGACACAACGTGAAACAGCGGTTACCATGCGGGGACACAGCGGGACACAGCGGGACACAGCTGGGGACACAGCAGAACACAGTGGGGGACAGAGCAGGGGACACAAAGGGACACGTCTGGGGACAAAGCGAGGGCACAGCGGAACACAGCGAGGACACAGCAAGGACACAGCGAGACACAGCAGGGACACAGCAGTAGACACAGCAGGACACAGCGGGGGACACGGGGACACAGCGGGGGACACAGCGAAGACACAGCGGGACCCAGCGGGACACAGCGTCGATACAGCGGTAACACAGCAGGACACAGCGGGTTACACAGCTGGGGACACAACGGGACACAGAGAGGACACAGCGGAACACAGCGTGGGAAACAGCGAGGACACAGCGGGACACAGCATGACACAGTGGGGACACAGCAGGGACACAGCAGGGAACCAGGGGGAAACAGCGGGACACAACGGGACACAGCGGGAGACACAGCGATGACACAGCGGCACCCAGCGGGACACAGCGTCGATACAGCGGGGACACAGCGGGACACAGCGGGACATAGCGGGGGAAACAGCGCGACACAATGGTGAAATAGCAGTGGACACAGCGGGACACAGTGGGGGACACAGCGGGAAACAACGGGGGACACAGCGGGGGAAACACCGGGACACAGCCGGACACAGCGGGGGACACAGGTGGGACACAGCGGGACACAGCGGGGACACAGCGGGACACAGCAGGGACACAGCAGGGGACACAGCGGGACACAGCAGGGGACACAGCGGGACACAGCAGGGGACATGGGGGGACAAAGCTGGACACAGAGGGGGACACAGCGAGGACACAGCTGGACACAGCGGGAAACACAGCGAGGACACAGCGGGGGACAAAGTGGGACACCACGGGACACAGCGGTGACCCTGAAGGGACACAGCGGGGGACACAGCGGGGGACACAGCGAAACACAGCGGGGACACAGTGGGGGACACAGCGGGACAGAGCGAGACACAACGGGGACAAAGCTGGACACAGCGGGGTACACAGCGGGACACAGCAGGGACACAGCAGGTACACAGCAGGGACACAGCGGGGGACACAGTGGGACACAACGGGACACAGCGGGGGACACAGCAGGACACAGCAGGGGACACAGCGGGGGACACAGCGGGACACAACTGGGAACACAGCGAGGACACAGCGGGGGACAGCGGGGAACACAGCAAGGACACAGCGGGGGACAAAGCGTGACATCACGGGACACAGTGTGACACAGCGGGACAGAGCGGGGACATTGCAGGGACACAGCAGGACAAAGCGGGGGACACAGCAGGACACAGCGAGACACAGTGGGGGACACAGCGGAGGACAGCAGGGGACAGAGAGGGGTCACAGTGGGACACAGCGGGCAAACAGCTGGACCCAGCGGGGTACACAGCGGGACACAGCAGACACACAGTGGGGACACAGCGGGACGCAGCGGGACACAGCAGGGACAGAGTGGGACAGAGTGGGACACAGCGAGGACACATTGGGACACACCGGGGACACAGCAGGGACACAGCGGGGGACACAGCGGAACACAACAGGACACAGCGAAGGACACAGCGGGACACAGCAGGGGACACAGAGGGGTACACAGCGGGACATAGCGGAGAACACAATGACGACACAGTGGGACCCAGCAGGACACAGCGTCGATACAGCGGGGACACAGCGGGATACAGCGGGTTACACAGCTGGGGACACAAAGGGACAATTCGGGGGACACAGAGCGGACACAGTGGAACACAGCGTGGGACACAGCGAGGACACAGCGGGACACAGCAGAACACAGCGGGACACAGCAGGGACATAGCAGTAGACACAGCGGGACACACAGCGGGCGAGAGCGGGACACAGAAGTGACACAGCAGTAGACACAGCGGGACACAGCGGGGGACACAGCGAGGACACAGCGGGACCCAGCGGGACACAGCGTTGATACAGCGGGGACACAGCGGGACACAGCGGGGTACACAGCTGGGGACACAACGGGACACAGCAGGGGACACAGCGAGGACACAGCGGAACACAGTGTGGGACGCAGCGAGGACACAGCGGGACACAGCGGGGACACAGCAGGGGACACAAAGGGACACAGTGGGGGACACAGCGGGACACAGCGGGACACAGTGGGACACAGCGGGGACAAAGCGTGAGACACAGCGGGGGACAGAGCGGAAGACAGCAGGGGACACAGCGAGGACACAGCGGGACACAGCGGGGACACAGCGGGGACTCAGCGGGGGACAAAGCGGGACACCACGGAACAAAGCGGGACACCGCGGGAAAAAGCGGTGACTGTGCGGGGACACAGCGGGACACAGCGGGGGATACAGCGGGACTCAGCGGGGGACACAGTGGAACACAGTGGGGGACAGAGCTTGGGACACAGCAAGACACAGCGGGGACCAAGCTGGACACAGCGGGATACACAGCGGGACACAGCGGGACACAGCGGGGACACAGTGGGACACAGCGGGTCCCAGCAGGGACACAGCGGGACACAGCAGGACACAGCGGGGGACACAGCGGGACACAACGGGACACAGCAGCGGACACAGCAGGACACAGCGGGGGACACAGCGGGGGACACAGTGGGACACAACTGGGAACACAGCGAGGACACAGCGGGACCCAGCGGGACACAGCATCGATATTGCGGGGACACAGCGTTACACAGTGGGTTGCACAGCTGGGGACACAAAGGGACACAATGGGGGACACAGCGGGACACAGCGGGACACCGTGGGACACTGTGGGACACTGTGGTGACAAAGCGTGAGACACAGCGGGGACAGAGCAGGAGACAGAGGGTGACACAACGAGGACAGAGCGGGACACAGTGGGGACACAGCGGAGACTCAGCGGGGGACACAGCGGGGGACAAAGCGGGACACCAAGGGACACAGTGTGACACAGCGGGACACAGTGGGGTACACAGCTGGGACACAACAGGAAACAGCGGGGGAAACAGCGGGACACAGCGGGACACAACGGGGACAAAGCGGGGACATAGGGGGGGGACAGAGCAGGACACCACGGAACACAGCGGGACACAGCGGGAAACAGCGGTGACCCTGTGGGGACACAGCGGGACACAGCGGGGGACACAGCGGGACACAGCGGGGGACACAGCGGAACACAGTAGGGGACAGAGCGAGGACACAGCGGCACACAGCGGGGGACACAGCAAGGACACAGCGGGACACAGCGGGGGACAGAGCGGGACACAGCGGGGGACACAGCGGGACGCAGGGCGGGACACAGCGGGACACAGCGGGACACAGCGGGGACACAGCGGGACACAGCAGGTCCCAGCAGGAACACAGCGGGGGATACAGGCGAGACACAGCGGGGAACTGCGGGACACAGCAAGGGACACAGCTGTACACAGCAGGACACAGCGGGACACAGCAGGACACAGCGGGAGACACCCCGGGACACAGAAGGGGACACAGAGGGGTACACAGCGGGACACAGCGGGTTACACAGCTGGGGACATAAAGGGACACATCGGGGGACACAGCGAGGACACAGCAGAACACAGCGTGGGACACAGCGGGACACAGGGGGACACAGCGGAACACAGCGGGACACAGCAGGGACACAGCAGTAGACACAGCGAGACAAGCGGGGGACACAGCGGGACATAGCGGGGACACAGCAGGACTCAGCGGGGGACACAGCAGTTCACAGCGGGACACAGCGGGGGACACAGCAGGACACAGCGGAGGACACAGAGGGGTACACAGCGGGACACAGCGGGGAACACAGCGAGGACACAGCGGGACCCAGCGGGACACAGCGTCGATACAGTGGGGACACAGCGGGACACAGCAGGGTACACAGCTGGGGACACAAAGGGACACATCGTGGGACACAGTGAGGACACAGCGGAACACAGTGTGGGAAACAGCGAGGACACAGCGGGACACAGCAGGGACACAGCAGTAGACACAGCAGGACACAGCGGGGACACAGCGGGACACAACGGGGGACACAGGGAGGACACAGCGGGACACAGCGGGGACACAGCGGGGACTCACTGGGGGACACAGCGGGGGAATAAGCGGGACACTACGGGACACAGCAGGACACAGCGGGACACAGCGGGGTCACTGCGGGAACACAGCGGGACACAGCAGGGTACACAGCGGGACACAGTGAGGACACAGCGGGGGACAAAGCGGGGATACAGCGGGACAGAGCGGGACACGGCTTTGACACAGCGGGGACACAGCAGTAGACACAGCAGGACCCAGTGGGGGACACAGCGGGACACAGCCGAGAGTCACCGGGGGACACAGCGGGGGACAAACTGTTACACCACGGGACACAGTGGGACACAGCGGGGCAAAGCGGGGACACTGCGGGACAATAACGGGACACAGCTGGGTACTCAGCGGGACACAGAAGGACAGAGCGGGGAACAGCGGGGACACACTTGGGGACAACGGGGACACAACCTAACACAGCGGGGACAAAGCGAGGACACAGCGAGGACACAGCGGGACACAGCATGGGACAAAGCGGGAGACAGCAGGGGACACAGCGAGGACACAGAGGGGACTCAGCGGGTGACACAGCCGGGGACAAAGCAGGACACCACGGGACACAGTGTGACACAGCAGGACACAGCGGGGACACTGCGGGGACACAGCGAGACAAAGCGGGGGACACAGCACGACACAGCGGGGCACAGCAGGGGACAGAGTGGGGGACAGATAGGGGACACAGCGGGACACAGCGGGGACAGAGCTGGACACAGCGGGGTACACAGCGGGACAAGGCGAGCACACAGCTGTGACACAGCGGGACACAGCGGGACACAGCGGGGACAGAGCGGGACACAGCAGGACACAGCGGGACACAGTGGGGGACATACCGGGACACAACGTCGAACACAGCGAGGACATAGCGGGACACAGCGGGGGACAGCGGGGGACACAGCGGGACACAACGTGGACACAGCAGTGGAAACAGCGGGACACAGCGGGGGACACAGCAGGACACATCGGGGGACACAGCGGGGGAAACAACGGGACACAGCCGGACACAGCGGGGAACAGAGGTGGGACACAGCGGGACACAGCGGGGACACAGCGGGCCTCAGCGGGGGAAACAGCAGTACACAGAGGGACACAGAGGGGCACAGCGGGACACAGCGGGGAACACAGCGGGGGACACAGCGGAACCCAGTGGGACACAGCGTCAATATAGCGGGGACACAGCGGGACACAGCAGAGTACACAGCTGGGGACACAAAGGGAAACATCTGGGGGACACAGCGAGGACACAGTGGAACTCAGCGGGACACAGCGTCGATACAGCGGGGACACAGCGGGACAGAGCAGAGTACACAGCTGGGGACACAAAGGGAAACATCGGGGGACACAGCGAGGACACAGCGGAACACAGCGTGTGAAACAGCGAGGACACAGAGGGACACAGCGGCACACAGCA
>NW_012289218.1:0-1844 GCF_000151885.1 Dipodomys ordii | reverse complement strand
GACACAGCATGGACACAGCGGGTCACAGCGGGGAATTAGTGTAGGACACAGCGGGAGACACAACGGGATACAGAAGGACACAGCGAGGACACAGCGGGACACATGAGGACACAGCGGGGACACAGCGGGGACTCAGCGGGGGACACCGTGGGACACAGTGGGGACACAGAGGGACTCAGCGGTTACACAGCGAGGACACACCAGGGACACAGCGGAGACATAGCAGGGACACAGTGAGACACGGCTAGGACACAGCGGGACACAGCATGGGATACAGCGGGGGAAAGCGGTGACACACCGGCGGACAGCGGGGACACAGCGGGACACAGCGGGACACAACGGGGGACACAGCGGGACACAGTGGGGGACACAGCGGGACACAGCTGGGGACACATCAAGGCCACAGCGGTACACAGCTGGGAAACAGCGGTGGACACAGTGGGACACTGCGGGGACAAAGAGGGACTTAGCGGTTACACAGTTAGGACATACAAGGAACACAGCGGGACCCAGCGGGGACACAGCGGGGACACAGCGGGACACAGCGGGACCCAGTGGGGACAGAGCGGGGACACAGCGGGACACAGCGGGGGACACAGCAGGGGACACAGCGGGACACAGCGGGGACACAGCAGGACACAGCGGGGCCACAGCGGGACAAAGCAGGACACAGCTGGACACAGCGGGGACACAGCAGGGGACACAGCGGGGGACAGCGTGGACACACCCAGACACAGCAGGACACAGCGGGAAACAGCGGGGACACAGCGGGGGACACAGCGGGACACAGCGAGGGACACAGCGGGACAAAGAGGGACACAGTGGGGACAGAGTGGGACACAGCGGGGATACAGCGGAACACAGTGGGGACACAGCGGGGGACAGCAGGAAGACACAGCAGGGACACAGCGGGGACACATCGGTACACAGCGGGACACAGGGGGTACACAGCAGGACACAGCGGGACACAGTGGGAAACACAACCGGACACAGCGGGCGACACAGCGGGACACAGCGGGGGACACAGCGGGACACAGCGGGGGACACAGCGGGGGAAACAGCGGGAAACAGCGGGAGACACAGCGAGGACACAGCAGGACACAGCGGGGGACACAGCAGGACACAGCGGGGTACACAGAGGCAGACACAGCAGTACACATCGAGACACCGCAGGACACAGCAGGACACAGCGGGGGTCACACCGGGGGCTAGCAGGCACACAGCAGGACACAGCAGGACACAGCGGGACACAGCGGGACACAACGGGGGACACAGCATGGACAGAGCGGGTCACAGCGGGGAAATAGTGTAGGACACAGCGGGGGACACAACGGGATACAGAAGGACACAGCGAGGACACAGCGGGACACAGGAGGACACAGAGGGGACACAGCAGGGACTCAGCAGGGGACACAGTGGACACAGCGGGGACACAGAGGGACTCAGCGGTTACACAGCGAGGACACACCAGGTACACAGCGGGACACAGCGGAGATACAGCAGGGACACAGTGAGAAACAGCGGGGACACAGCGGGACCCAGCGGGACCCAGCGGGGACAGAGCGGGGACACAGCAGGCACAGCGGGGGACGCAGCGGGGACACAGCGGGACACAGCGGGACCCAGCCGGGACACAGCAGGGAAACAGCGGGACACAGCGGGGGACACAGCAGGGGACACGGCGGGGGACAGCAGGGACACAGAGGGACACAGCAGGACAAAGCGGGGACACAGCAAGGACACAACGAGACACAGCGGGACACAGCGGGGGACACAGGAGGGGACACAGTGGGACACAGCGGGGACACAGCAGGACACAGCGGGACCCAGCCGGGACACAGAAG
>NW_012289217.1:0-9004 GCF_000151885.1 Dipodomys ordii | reverse complement strand
AGCGGGGACACATCGGTACACAGCGGGACACAGGGGTACACAGCAGGACACAGCGGGACACAGTGGGAAACACAACCGGACACAGCGGGCGACACAGCGGGACACAGCGGGGGACACAGCGGGACACAGCGGGGGACACAGCGGGGGAAACAGCGGGAAACAGCGGGAGACACAGCGAGGACACAGCAGGACACAGCGGGGGACACAGCAGGACACAGCGGGGTACACAGAGGCAGACACAGCAGTACACATCGAGACACCGCAGGACACAGCAGGACACAGCGGGGGTCACACCGGGGGCTAGCAGGCACACAGCAGGACACAGCAGGACACAGCAGGACACAGCGGGACACAACGGGGGACACAGCATGGACAGAGCGGGTCACAGCGGGGAAATAGTGTAGGACACAGCGGGGGACACAACGGGATACAGAAGGACACAGCGAGGACACAGCAGGACACAGCGGGGGACACAGCAGGACACAGCGGGGTACACAGAGGCAGACACAGCAGTACACATCGAGACACCGCAGGACACAGCGGGACACAGCGGGGGTCACACCGGGGGCTAGCAGGCACACAGCAGGACACAGCGGGACACAGTGGGAAACGCAACCGGACACAGCGGGGGACACGGCGGGACACAGCGGGGAACACAGAGGGACACAGCGGGACACAACGGGGGACACAGCATGGACACAGCGGGTCACAGTGGGGAAATAGTGGGGGACACAGCGGGGGACACAACGGGATACAGAAGGACACAGCGAGGACACAGCGGGACACAGGAGGACACAGAGGGGACACAGCGGGGACTCAGCAGGGGACACAGTGGGACACAGCGGGGACACAGAGGGACTCAGCAGTTACACAGCGAGGACACACCAGGTACACAGCGGGACACAGCGGAGATACAGCAGGGACACAGTGAGAAACAGCGGGGACACAGCGGGACACAGCGGGACTCAGCGGGGACAGAGCGGGACACAGCCGGACAGAGCGGGGACACAGCAGGGGACACAGCGGGACACAGCGGGACCCAGCCGGGACACAGCAGGACACAGCAGGGGACACAGCGAGGACACAGCGGGGGACACAGCGTGGGACACAGCGGGACACAGTGGGGAACACAGCGAGGACACAGCGGGGACACAGCGTCGATACAGCGGGGGACATAGCGTTACACGGCGTGGTACACAGCTTTGGACACAAAGGGACACAGTGGGGGCACAGCCGGACACAGCGGGACACAGTGGGACACAGCAGGGACAAAGCGTGAGACACAGCGGGGGACAGAGAGGGAGAAAGCAGGGGACACAGCGAGGACAAAGCGGGACACAGCGGTGACACAATGGGGACTCAGCGGGGGACACAGCGGGACACAGCGGGGGACACAGTTGGACACAGCGGGGGACATTGCGAGACACAGTGTGGGACAGAGCGTGGGACACAGCGAGACACAGCGGGTACAAAGCTGGACACAGCGGGGTACACAGAGGGACACAGCAGGGACACAGCGGGGAAACAGTGAGGACACAGCGGCACACAGTGGGGGACACAGCAAGGACAGTGCGGGACACAGTGGTGGACAAAACGGGACATAGCGGGGGACACAGCGGGGACACAGCAGGACACAGCGTGGGACACAGGAAGGACACAGACGTACACAGCGGGGGACAGAGCGAGGACACATTGGGACACAGCGGGACTCAGCGGGGCACACAGCAGTACACAGCGGGACACAGCGGGACACAGAGGGGAAAGAGCATGGACACAGCGGGGGACACAGCGAGACACAGCGGGGGACACAGAGGGGTACACAGCGGGACACAGCGGGGAAAAAAGCGAGGCCACAGCGGAACACAGCGTGGGACACAGCGAGGACACAGCGGGACAAAGCAGGAAACAGTGGGGACAAAGCAGTAGACACAGCGAGACACAATGGCGGACACAGCGGGACACAGCAGGGGACACAGGGAGGACACAGCGGGACCCAGCGGGACCCAGCCTCGATACAGCGGGGACACACCGGGACACAGCGAGGTACACAGCTGGGGACACAACAGGACACAGCGGGGGACACAGCGAGGACACAGCGGGACACAGTGGGACACTGCGGGACACTGCGGGAACATAGCGAGACACAGCGGGGTACAGAGCAGTACACAGCGGAACACAGCTGGGGACATAGCAGGGACACAGCGGGCCACAGCGGGGGACACAGCGAGGACGCATCGGGACACAGCGGAACTCAGCGGGGGACAAAGCGGGAGATAGCGGGGGACACAGCGAGCACACAGCAGGACACAGCGGCCACGCAGAGGGGACTCAGTGGGGGACACAGCGGGGTCAAAGAGGGACACCACGGGACACAGTGAGACACAGCGGGACACAGCGGGACACTGTGGGGACACAGTAGGACAAAGCGGGGGACACAGCGGGACACAACGGAACAAAGCGGGGGACAGAGCGGAGACAGAATAGGGCCACAGCGGGACACCTCAGTGACACAGCTGGACACAGCGGGGTACACAGCTGGAAACAGCGGGCACACAGCGGGGACACAGCGGGACACAGCGGGCACACAGCGGGGACAGAGCGGGACACAGTCGGACGCAGCGGGACACAGTGGGAGACACAGGGAGGACACAGCGGGACCCAGCGGGACCCAGCCTCGATACAGCGGGGACACAGCGGGACACAGCGAGGTACACAGCTGGGGACACAACAGGACACAGCGGGGGACACAGCGAGGACACAGCGGGACACAGTGGGACACTGTGGGGACACAGTAGGACAAAGCGGGGGACACAGCGGGACACATCGGAACAAAGCGGGGGACAGAGCGGAGACCGAGTAGGGCCACAGCGGGACACCTCGGTGACACAGCTGGACACAGCGGGGTACACAGCAGGACACAGCGGGCACACAGCGGGTACACAGCGGGACACCACTGACACAGCGGGACACAGTGGGGACAGAGCGGGACACAGTCGGACACAGCGGGACACAGTGGGGGACACAGCGGGACACAGCGGGGGACCCAGCGAGGACACAGCGGGACACAGTGGGGGACACAGCGAGGACACAGCGGGGGACACAGCAGGGGACACAGCGGGACACAGCGTCGATACAGAGGGGACTCAGCGGAGGACACAGCGGGGGAAACAGCGGGGGACAAAGTGGGACACCACGGGACACAGTGTGACACAGCGGGACACAGCGGGGACACTGCGGGGACACAGCAGGACAAAGCGGGGGACATAGCGGGACACAGCGGCACACAGCAGGGGACACAGCCGGACACAGTGGGGAAAACAGTGGGGGACACAGTGGGACACGGTGGGACACAGCGGGGGACACATGGGGAACACAGCGGGACACAGCGGGGACACAGCGGGACTCAGCGGGGGACACAGCAGTATACAGCAGGACACAGCGGGGACACAGCAGGGACACAGCGGGGGACACAGCGGGAAACAGCGGGACACAGCAGGGAACACAGCGGGACACAGAGGGGGACACAAAGGGGTACTCAGCTGGACACAGCAGGGTACACAGTGGGACACAGGGGGCACACAGTTGGGACACAGCGGGGGACACAGCGGGACACAGCAGGTCACAGTGGGGGACACAGCGGGGGACACAGCGGGGGACAGCAGAGGACAGAGAGGGGACACAGCGGCGACACAGAGGGGACGCAGCTGGGACACAGCGTGGGACAAAGTGGGACACCACGGGACACAGTGTTACACAGCGGGACACAGCGGGACACAGTGGGCCACAGCGGGGGACAGCGGGGGACATAGCGGGACACAGTGGGCTACCCAGTGTGGACACAGCGGGTCACAACAGGGGACACAGCGAGGACACAGCGGGGGACACAGCGGGGGACACAGCGGGACACAGCGGGCACACAGTGGGGACACAGCGGGACACAGCGGGGACACAGTCGGACACAGCGGGACACAGCGGGGGACACAGCGGGACACAGCGGGGGACCCAGCGAGGACACAGCGGGACACAGCGGGGGACACAGCGAGGACACAGCGGGGGACACAGCAGGGGACATAGCGGGACACAGCGGGGAACACAGCGAGGACACAGCGGGACACAGCGGGACACAGCGTCGATACAGAGGGGACTCAGCGGAGGACACTGCGGGGGAAACAGCGGGGGACAAAGTGGGACACCACGGGACACAGTGTGACACAGCGGGACACAGCGGGGACACTGCGGGGACACAGCAGTACAAAGCGGGGGACATAGCGGGACACAGCGGCACACAGCCGGGGACACAGCCGGACACAGCGGGGGAAACAGTGGGGGACACAGTGGGACACGGTGGGACACAGCGGGGGACACATGGGGAACACAGCGGGACACAGCGGGACCACAGCGGGACTCAGCGGGGGACACAGCAGTATACAGTAGGACACAGCTGGGACACAGCAGGGACACAGCGGGGGACACAGCGGGACACAGCAGGGAACACAGCGGGACACAGAGGGGGACACAGAGGGGTACACAGCGGGACACAGTTGGGAACACATCGGGTCACAGCGGGACACAGCGGGAACACAGCTGGACACAGCAGGGTACACAGTGGGACACAGGGGGCACACAGTGGGGACACAGCGGGGGACACAGCGGGACACAGCGGGTCACAGCGGGGGACACAGCGGGGGACACAGCGGGGGACAGCAGAGGACAGAGAGGGGACACAGAGGCGACACAGAGGGGACGCAGTTGGGGACACAGCGTGGGACAAAGTGGGACTTACACGGGACACAGTGGGACACAGTGTTACACAGCGGGACACAGCGGGGACACTGCGGGACACAGCAAGATAAAGCGGGGGACACAGCGGGACACAGCGGGACACAGCTGGGGACAGCGGTGGACACAGCGGGACACAGTGGGATACCCAGTGAGGACACAGCGGGACACAACAGGGGACACAGCGAGGACACAGCGGGGGACACAGCGGGGGACACAGCGAGACACAGTGGGGAACACAGCGAGGACACAGCGGGACACAACGGGACACAGCGTCGATACAGGGGGGAGGCAGCGATACACAGCATGGTACACACTGTGGACACAACGGGACAAAGTGGGGGCACAGCGGGACACAGCGGGACACAGTGGGACACAGCGGGGACAAAGCGTGAGACACAGCGAGGGACAGAGAGGGAAACAGCAGGGGACACAGCGAGGAAACAGCGGGACACAGCGGTGACACAGCGGGGACTCAGCGGGGGACACAGTGGGACACAGCGGGGGACACTGCGGGACACAGCGGGGGACACTTCGGGACACAGTGTGGGACAGAGCGTGGGACACAGCGAGACACAGCGGGGACAAAGCTGGACACAGCGGGGTACACAGAGGGACACAGCAGGGACACAGCGGGGAAACAGCGTGACACAAAAGGACACAGCTGGACACAGCGGGGTACACAGCGGGACACAGCGGGCACACAGCGGGGACACAGCGGGACACAGCGGGGACACAGTCGGACACAGCGGGACACAGCGGGGGACCCAGCGGGACCCAGCGTGGGAACCAGCGAGGACACAGCGGGACACAGCGGTGGACACAACGGGGGACACAGCGGGACACAGCGGGGAACACAGCGAGGACAGTGCGGGACACAGCAGGAAACACTGCGAGGTCACAGCGGAGGACAAAACGGGACAACACGGGACACAGTGTGACAGAGTGGGACACAGCGGGGACACTGCAGGGGCACAGCGGGACAAAGCAGGCGACACAGGGATACACAGCGGGGGACACAGCGGGGGACAGCAGGGGACAGAGAGGGGACAGAGAGGGGACAGAGCGGGACACAGCGGGAACACAGCTGGACACAGCGGGGTACACAGCGGGACACAGCGGGCACACAGTGGGGACACAGTGGGACACAGCGGGGACAGAGCGAGACTGAGCATGACTCAGCGAATACACATTAGGACACAGCGAGGACAAAGCGGAACTCAGCGGGGGACACAGCAATACACAGCGGGACACAGCGGGACAGACCGGGGACACAGCAGGGACACAGTGGGGGACACAGCAGGACACAGCGGGTCACAGCGGGTGACACAGCAGGACACAGCGGGGGACACAGAGGGGTACACAGAGGGCCACAGCGGGGAACACAGCGAGGACACATCTTGACCCAGCGGGACACAGCATCCATACAGTGGGGACACAGCGGGACACAGCGGGGTACACAGCTGGGGACACAACGGGACACAGCAGGGGACACAGCGAGGACATAGCGGAACACAGCGTGGGACACAGCGAGGACACAGCGGGACACAGCCTGGGACACAGTGGGGACACAGCGGGACACAAAGGGACACAGCGGGGGACACAGCAGGACACAGCAGGGGACACAGCGGGGGACACAGCGGGACACAATGGGGAACACAGCAAGGACACAGTGGGACCCAGCGGGACACAGCGTCGATACAGCGGGGACACAGCGGGACACAGCGGGGTACACAGCTGGGGACACAAAGGGACACAGCAGGGGACACAGTGAGGACACAGCGGAACACAGCGTGGGACACAGCGAGGACACAGCGGGACACAGTAGGACACAGCGTCGATAATGGCGGGGACACAGTGGGACACAGCAGGGTACAAAGCTGGGGACACAACGGGACACAGCGGGTACATCGCGGGACACAGCGGGACACAGCGGGGGACACAGCGGGACACATCGGGGGACACAGCGGGACACAGCAGGGTAGACAGCAGGGGACACAGCGGGACACAGCGGGGGACACAAGGGAGACACTGCGGGACACAGCGGGGGACACAGCGAGGACACATTGGGACACAGCGGGGAAACAGCCGGACTCAGCGGGGGACACAGCGGGTGACAAAGCCGGACACCACGGGACACAGTGTGACACAGCGAGACACAGCGGGGACACTGCATGGACACAGGAGAACACACCCAGGGACACAGCGGGACACAGCAGGACACAGCGGGGGACACAGCGGGGAACAGCACGGGAGAGAGAGGGGACACAGCGGGACACAGCGGGGACACAGTTGGACGCAGCGGGGTACTCAGCGGGACAGAGCGGGCGCACAGCGGGGACACAGCGGGATACAGCAGGACAAAGCGGGACACAGCGGGACACAGCGGGGGACACAGCGGGGGACAGACCGACGACACAGCGGGACACAGCGGGACATAGGGGGACTCAGCAGGGTCACAGTGGGACACAACAGGACACAGCGGGACACAGCGTGACACAGCGGGGACACAGCAGGGACACAGCGGGACAAAACGGGACACAGCATGGGACACAGCAGGACACAGCGGGGGACACAGCGGGGGACAGAGCAGGACACAACAGGGACCACAGCGAGGACACAGCGGGACCCAGCGGGGACAAAGCTGGACAAAGCGGGGTATACACAGCCAGACACAGTGGGGCCACAGCGGGGACACACCGGGACACTGAGGGTCACATCAGGGACACAGCGGGACACAGCGGGGGAAAAAGCGGGACACAGCGGGGACACAGCGGGACACAGCGGTGGACACAGCGAGGACACAGCGGGACACAGCAGGGGACACAGCGAGGACACAGCGGGGGACAAAGCGGGGGACACTGCGAGACACAGCGGGACACAGCGGGACACAGCGGGGCAAAGCGTGAGACACAGTGGGGGACAGAGAGTGAGACAGCAGGGGACACAGCGGGACACAGCGGGGGAAACAGCGGGACACAGCGGTGGACACAGGGGGACAGAGCGGGGGACACAGCGGGACACAGCGGGGGAAAGAGCAGGACACAGCGGTGGACACAGCAGGATAGAGCGGGGACACAGCGGTGGACACAGCGGGACACAGCGGTGGACACAGCGAGGACACAGCGGGACACAGCAGGGGACACAGCGAGGACACAGCGGGGGACAAAGCGGGGGACACTGTGAGACACAGCGGGGAACACAGCGAGGACACAGTGGGACCCAGAGGGTCACAGCGTCGATACAGCCGGGACACAGCGTTACACAGCGGGGTACACAGCTGTGGACACAACGGGACACAGTGGGGGCACAGCGGGACACAGGAGAACACAGTGGGACACAGTGGGGACAAAGCGTGAGACACAGCGGGGGACAGAGCGGGAGACAGCAGGGGACACAGCGAGGACACAGCGGGACACAGCGGGGGACACAGCGGGACACAGCGGTGGATACAGCGAGACAGAGCGGGGGACACAGCGGGACACAGCGGTGGACACAGCGGGACACAGCGGTGGACACAGCGCGGACACAGCAGAACCCAGCGGGACACAGGGTCGATACAGCGGGGACAGAGTGGGCCACAGCGGGGTACACAGTTGGGGACACAACGGGGCACATCGGAGGACACAGCAAGGACTCAGCGGAACACAGCGTGGGACACAGTGAGGACACAGGGGGACACAGCGGGACACAGCGGGACAGAGCAGGAACACAGCAGTAGACACAGCGGGACACAGCCGGGGACACATTGGGACACAACGGGGACACAGCGGGGACACAGCGGTACTCAGAGGGGGACACAGCAGTACACAGCGGGACACAGCGGGGACACAGCGGGGACTCAGCGGGGGACACAGCGGGGGACAAAGCGGGACACCACGGGACAGAGCGGCACACAGCGGGGAAAAGGGGGAGACAGAGCGGGACACAGCGAAGACACAGCGGGAAACAGCGGGGGACACAGCGGGACACAGCGGCGGACACAGCGGGACAAAGCAGGGTACAGAGCAGGGGACACATCGGGATACAGAGGGACACAGCGGGGGACCCAGCAGGAAACAGCGGGGGGCCCAGCGAGGACACAGCGGGACACAGCGGGGGACACAGACAGGAAAACAGCGGGGGACACACCGGGGGACACAGCGGGACACAGCAGGGAACACAGCGAGGACACAGCGGGACCCAGCGGGACCCAGCGTCGATACAGCGGGGATACAGCGTTTGA
>NW_012289216.1:0-6493 GCF_000151885.1 Dipodomys ordii | reverse complement strand
CAGCGGGACACAGCGGGGGAAACAGGGGGGACCCAGCGGGACACAGCAGGGGACACAGCACGGACACATTGGGACACAGCGGGGACACAGCGGGACTCAGCGGGGGACACAGCAGTACACAGCGGGACACAGCGGGACACAGCGGGTGACACAGAGGGGTAAACAGCGGGACACAGCGGGGAACACTGCGAGGACACAGCGGGACCAAGCGGGACACAGCGTCGATACAGCGGGGACACAGCGGGACACAGCGGGGTACACAGCTGGGGACCCAGCGGGACACAGCGGGACACAGCAGGACACAGCGGGGACACAGTGGGACACAGCAAGGACACAGCGGGACACAGCGGGACACTGCGGGGCACTGCGGGAGACACAGCGGGACACAGCGGGGGACACTGGGAGGACCCAGCGGGACACAGCGGGGGACACAGCAGGACACAGCGGGACACAGCGAGACACAGCAGGACACAGCGTGAAACAGCGGTGAACCTGCAGGGACACAGCGGGACACAGCGGGGGACACAGCGGGACTCAGCGGGACACAGCGGGGGACACAGCAGGACACAGCGGGGACAAAGCGGGACACAGCGGGGGACACAGCAGGGACAAAGCGTGACACAGTGGGGGACACAGCGAGGACACAGCGGGACACAGCGGTGACACAGCGGGACTCAGCTGGGGACACTGCGGGACACATCGGGACACAGCGGGGACACAGCAAGGACACAGCGGGGGACACAGCAAGACACAGCCGGACACAGCCGGGGACACAGCGGGACCCAGCGGAAAACAAAGAGAGGACACAGCGGGACCCAGCGGGACACAGCGTCGATAGAGGGGGACTCAGCGGGGGATACTGCGGGACACAGTGGGGAACACAGAGAGGACACAGCAGGACCCAGCGGGACAAAGTGTCGATACAGCGGGAGCACAGCGGGACACAGCGGGGTACACAGCTGATGACACAACGGGACACAGTGGGGGACACAGCGGGACACAGCGGCACACAGCGGGGCACAGCGGGGACAAAACGGGAGACTCAGTGGGGAACAGAGCAGGACACAGCGGGGGACACAGGGAGGACACAGTGGGGGACACAGCGAGACTCAGCCGGGGACACAGCGGGGGGAAAAAGCGGGACACAACGGGACACAGTGGGACACAGCGGGACACAGCGGGGTCACTGCGGGGACACAGCGGGACACAGTGGGGGGACAAAGCGGGACACAGCGGGACACAGCGGGACACAGCCGGACACGGCGGGGGACACAGCAGGAGACAGAGGGGGACACAGCGAGGACACAGCGGGACACAGCGGGGGACACAGCGAGGACACAGCAGAACACAGCGTGGGAAACAGCGAGGACACAGCGGAACACAGCGAGACACAGCGGGACACAGTGGGGACACAGCAGTAGACACAGGGAGACACAGCGGGGGACACAGCGGGACACAGCGGGGAACACAGCGAGGACACAGCGGGGACACAGCGGGGACACTGCGGGAACATAGTGGGACACAGCGGGGCACACAGCGGGACACAGCGGGATAAAGCTTGGGACACAGCGGGAACACAGCAGGACACAGCGTGGGACACAGCGAGGACACAGCGGGACACAGCGGGACACAGCGTGGGACAAAGCGGGAGACAGCAGGGGACACAGCGAGGACACAGCAGGACACAGCGTCGACACATAGAGGACTCAGCGGGGGACACAGTGGGGGAAAGAGCGGGACACAGCAGGACACTGCGGGGCACAGCGGGGGACCCAGCGGGACACAGCGGGGGACCCAGCGGGACCCAGCGGGACACAGCGGGACACTGCGGGGCACAGCGGGGGACACAGCGGGACACAGCGGGGGACCCAGCGGGACACAGCAGGACACAGCGGGACACTGCGGGGCACAGCGGGGCATACAGCCGGACACAGCGGGGGACACAGGGAGGACACAGCTTAACACAGCATGGGACGAAGCGAGGACACAGCGGGACACAGCGAGACACAGCGGGAACCAGCGCGGACCCAGCAGTGGACACAGCGGGACACAGCAGGGGACAAAGCGGGACACCACGGAACACAGCAGGACACAGCGTGAAACAGCCGTGAACCTGCGGGGACACAGCGGGACACAGCGGGGGACACAGCGGGACCCAGCGGGACACATCTGGGGACACAGCGGGACACAGCGGGGACACAGCGGGGACACAGCGGGACACAGCAGGTCACAGCGGGGGACACAGCTTTACACAGCGGGACACAGCGGGGGACACAGCAGGGACACAGTGGGACACAGTAGGACACAGCGTGGGACAAAGCGGGAGACAGCAGAGGACACAGCGAGGACACAGCTGGGCACAGCGGGGACACAGAGGGGACTCTGCAGGGGACATAGAGGGAAAAAATCGGGACACCACGGGACACAGTAGGACACAGCAGGACACAGCGGGGACACTGCGGGACACAGCCAGGAGACACAGCGGTGGACAGCGGGGGACAGAGAATGGACACAGCGGGACACAGAGGGGACACAGCTGGACACAGAAGGGTACACAGCGGGACACAGCGGACACACATCGGGGACAGAGCTGGACACAGAGGGACACAGAGGGGACAAAGCGTGACACAGCTGGACACTGAGGGAGACAGAGCGAGGACACCGCCGGACACAGCGAAACACAGCGTGACACAGTTGGGACACAGCAGGGGACACAGCGGGACACAGCGGGGGACACAGCGGGACACAGTGGGGTACACAGCAGGGACAAAGCGGGACACAGCGGGGGACACAGCGAGGACACAGCAGGACACAGCGGTAACAAAGCGGGACACAGCGGGGGACACAGCGAGGACACAGCGGGACACAGTGGTGACACAGGGAGAGACACAGCGGGGGATACAGCGGGACACAGCGGGGAACAAATAGAGGACACAGCGGGACATAGCGGGACACAGCGTCGATAGAGCGGGGACAGAGCGGGACACAGCGGTGACACAGCGGGACTCAGCGGGGGACACTGCGGGACCCAGCGGGACCCAGCGGGGACACAGCAAGGACACAGCGGGGGACACAGCGGGACACAGCGGAACAGAGCGGGGGACACAGCAAAGGACACAGCGGGGGACACAGCGGTACACAGTGGGGAACACAGAGAGGACAGAGCAGGACCCAGCGGGACACAGCGGAGGACACAGCGAGGACATAGCAGAACAAAGCGTGGGAAACAGCGAGGACACAGGGGGACACAGCGAGACACAGCGGGACACAGTGGGGACACAGCAGTACACACACAGCGAGACACAGCGGGGGACACAGCGGGACACAGCGGGGAACACAGCGAGGACACAGCGGGGACACAGCGGGGACACTGCGGGAACATAGTGGGACACAGCGGGGCACACAGCGGGACACAGCGGGATAAAGCTTGGGACACAGGGGAACACAGCAGGACACAGTGGGGGACACAGCGAGGACACAGCGGTACACAGCGGGACACAGCGTGGGACACAGCGGGACACTGCGGGGCACAGCGGGGGACACAGCGGGACACAGCGGGGGACACAGGGAGGACACAGCTTAACAAAGCATGGGAGAAAGCGAGGACACAGCGGGACACAGCGAGACACAGCAGGAACCAGCGGGGACCCAGCAGTGGACACAGCGGGACACAGCGGGGGACAAAGCGGGACACCACGGAACACAGCAGGACACAGCGTGAAACAGCGGTGAACCTGCGGGGACACAGCGGGACACAGCGGGGGACACAGCGGGACCAAGCAGGACACATCTGGGGACACAGCGGGACACAGCGGGGGACACAGCAGGGACACAGTGGGACACAGTAGGACACAGCGTGGGACAAAGCGGTAGACAGCAGAGGACACAGCGAGGACACAGCTTTACACAGCGGGGACACAGAAGGGACTCAGCAGGGGACATAGAGGGGAAAAAGCGGGACACCAAGGGACACAGTAGGACACAGCGGGACACAGCGGGGACACTGCGGGACACAGCCGGGGGACACAGCGGTGGACAGCGAGGGACAGAGAATGGACACAGCGGGACACAGAGGGGACACAGCTGGACACAGAAGGGTACACAACGGGACACAGCGGACACACAGCGGGGACAGAGCTGGACACAGAGGGACACAGAAGGGACAGAGCGTGACACAGCTGGACACTGAGGGAGACAGAGCGAGGACACATCGGACACAGCGAAACACAGCGTGACACAGTTGGGACACAGCAGGGGACACAGCGGGACACAGTGGGGGACACAGCGGGACACAGCGGGGTACACAGCAGGGACAAAGAAGGACACAGCGGGGGACACAGCGAGGACACAGCGGGACACAGCGGTGACACAGCGGGACACAGCTGGGGACATTGGGGGACACAGCGGGACACAGAGTGACACAGCAAGGACACAGCGGGGGACAGTGGGGGACACAGCGGGACACAGCAAGGCACAACGGGGTCACAGCAGTGGACACAGCAGGACACAGCGGGGGACACAGCGGGACACAGCGGGGGACACATCGGGACACAGCGGGACACAGCGGGGGACACAGCGGGACACAGCGGGGACACAGCGGGGGACAGAGCGGGACACAGCGGAGACACAGCGGGGACACAGCGGGACCCAGCAGGACACAGCAGGGGACACAGGGGGACACAGCGGGACACAGCGGGGGACACTGCAGGTACACATTGGGACACAGTAGGACACAGCGTAGGACAAAGCGGGAGACAGCAGAGGACACAGCGGGGACACAGAGGGGACTCAGCAGGGGACATAGTGGGAAAAAAGCGGGACACCACGGGACACAGTAGGACACAACAAGACACAGCTGGGGACACAGTAGGACAGAGCGGGGGACACAGCGGGTGACAGAGGGGGACACCACGAATAACAGAGCAAGGACACAGCGGGACCCAGCGGGACACAGCCTTGATACAGCGGGATTCACAGCGTTACACAGCGGGTTACACAGCTGGGGACACAAAGGGACACAGTGGTGGACACAGCGGGACACAGCGGGACAGAGTGGGACACAGACGGGATAAAGCGTGAAACACAGCGGGGGACAGAGCGGGAGACAGCGGGGGACACAGCGAGGACACAGCGGGACACAGCCGGACACAGCGTCGATACAGCGGGGACACAGTGGGCCACAGCGGGGTACACAGCTGAGGACACAACGGGGCACATCGGGGGACACAGCAAGGACTCAGCGGAACACAGCGTGGGACACAGTGAGGACACAGGGGGACACAGGGGGACACAGAGGGACACAGCAGGAACAAAGAAGTAGACACAGCGGGACACAGCAGGGGACACAGCGGGACACAGCGGGGGACACAGGGAGGACAGAGCGGGACAAGGCGGGGACACAGCGGGAACTCAGCGGGGGACACAGCGGGGGACAAAGCGGGACACCACGGGACACAGCGGGACACAGCGGGGACAAAGGGGAGACAGAGCGGGACACAGCGAGGACACAGCGGGACACAGCGGGGGACACAGGAGGACACAGCGGGGGACACAGCGAGGATACAGCAGGACACAGCGGGGGACACAGCGAGGACACAGCGGGGGACACAGCGGGGGACACTGCGGGACACAGCAGGGAACACAGCAAGGACACAGCGAGACCCAGCGGGACACAGCGTCGATACAGCGGGGATACAGCGTTACACAGTGTGGTACACATCTGTGGACACAAGGGGACACAGTGTGGGCACAGCGGGACACAGCGGGGACACAGTGGGCCACAGCGGGGTTCACAGCTGGGACACAACGGGGCACATCGGGGGACACAGCAAGTACTCAGCGGAACACAGCGTGGGACACAGTGAGGACACAGGGGGACACAGCAGGACACAGCGAGACACAGCAGGAACACAGCAGTAGACACAGCGGGACACAGCAGGGGACACAGCGGGACACAGAGGGGGACACAGGGAGGACAGAGCGGGACACAGTGGGGACACAGCGGGGACTCAGCGGGGGACACAGCGGGGGACAAAGCGGGACACAGCGGGACACAGCGTCGATACAACGGGGACACAGCGGGACACAGCGGGGTACACAGCTGGGGACACAACGGAACACAGCGGGGAACACATCGAGGACACAGCAGGACACAGCGGGGACACAGCGGGGACACTGCGGGAACATAGCAGGACACAGCAGGGTAAACAGCGGGACACAGCTTGGGACACAGTGAGGACACAGGGGGACACAGCGGGACACAGCAGGAACACAGCAGTAGACACAGCGGGACACAGCAGGGGACACAGCGGTACACAGCGGGGGACACAGGGAGGACAGAGCGGGACACAGCGGGGACACAGCGGGGACTCAGCGGGGGACACAGCGGGGGACAACGCGGGACACAGCGGGACACAGCGGGACACAGCGTCGATACAGCGGGGACACAGTGGGACACAGCGGGGTACACAGCTGGGGACACAAGGGAACACAG
>NW_012289215.1:0-969 GCF_000151885.1 Dipodomys ordii | reverse complement strand
GGAGATCCGTCACCATTTTATTGTATTTCTTTGGGTATAAGTATCCTAATAACTCCACCATACGATTAGTAGTGCTAATCCCGCTCAGGCATCCTTTGTTCCTTACATTGTTTGACATCATCCCTAAATCTCATGTCTATAGTGCAAGGACGGAAGCTCGAGATAAAAGGATCTGCAGATGCTACTTTAGTCCCCTGGCAAGTGCCTCTCGGGCTACCCGAAAAATGGAAAGCGACCACCCGCGTGGGCAGCCCCCCATCCCCCCACCCCACCCCCAGGAGCCCGGCGCGGGGGCTTCGCCGAGCGCACGGGGGGCCGCGCGGCGCTGCAGACCCGGCCTCCCACCGCCGCCGCCGCCTCCCGCCGCCGCCGCCGCCGCCTCGGCGCTTGCAGAACCCAGAAGTGAACAGCAGGCGACCCGGAAGGTTTGCGCGCGGCTCCGCACCGAGCCGGAGCCCCGGAGTCCGGAGCCCCAAGCCCGGCCCTGCTCGGGCCGCCGGGCGCGGGGCTGCGGCCACGTCCCGGAGCGCCGCCAGCACAGCCAGGTCCGTGCGGGCCCGGGGCGCGCGGGGAGGGAAGAGCGGCGCCCGCCCGCGGGAAAGTTGCGCCGAGTTGCGGGCGGGGGCCAGGCCGGACGCGGGCGCTGTCAGCGCGGGCCGGGGCGCTCCGAGGGCCCCGGGGGCCGCCGGTGTCTGGAGCCCGGGGCCGGGGCCGGGGCGGGGGCGCGCGGGAGGGCGGGCGGGCCGACTCGGAAGTGTGTCTCTCCGGCGGGTGTGTGCGGCGGGTGTGCGAGTGCGTGTGTGTGTGTGTGTGCGTGTGTTTTCTTAACCGGGCTATTCAAACCTGCTGCAATTCTCCCGGTAAAACAATGAGTTCGTGGGGCTTAGTGCAAATAAAACGGATTGCAAACGGCGCGGTTCGCGCACTTACACACCCGGCCCGGTGGGAGCGGTCAGGGCCTGATTTTCT
>NW_012289214.1:0-16733 GCF_000151885.1 Dipodomys ordii | reverse complement strand
AGACGCAGGTAAAGCAGACGAAGAAGAAGCAAAAGGAGAATCAGAAGGAGAAGCAGAAGAAGGAGAAGGAGAAGCAGAAGAAGATGCAGAATGAGAAGCAGGAGAAGCAGAAGAAGCAGAAGCAGGAGGAGAAGCAGGAAAAGCAGAAGAAGCAGAAGCAAAAGGAGAAGCAAAATAAGGAGAAGGAGAAGCAGAAGCAGAAGCATAAGGACAAGCACAAGCAGAAGGAGATGCAGAAGGAGAAGCAGGAGAAGCAGAAGAATCAGAAGCTGAAGGAGAAGCAGAAGTAGGAGAAGGTGAAGGAGGAGAAGCAGAAGGAGAAGCAGAAGCAGAATGAGAAGCAGAAAGAGAAGCAGGAGAAGGACAAGAAGCAGAAGCAGGAGTAGCCGAAAGAGAAGAAGCAGAAGAAGCAGAAACATTAGCAGAAGGAGAAGCAGAAGCAGAAGGAGAAGCAGCAGAAGAAGTAGAACCAGAAATTCAGGCAGGAGAAACAGAAGAAGCAGAAGCAGAAGCAGAAGGAGAAGCAAAAAGAGAAGCACAAGGAGTAGTAAAAGAAGCAGGAGAAGGAGAAGCATCAGAAGAAGCAGAAAAACAAGCAGGAGAAGCAGAAGCAGAAAGAGAATTAGAAGGTGAAGAAGCAGAACCAGAAGAAGAAGCAGTAGAAGCATAAGAAGCAGAAGCAGGAGAAGCAGAAGCAGAAGAAAAAGAAGAAGCATAAGAAGCAGAAGTAGAAGCAGAGGGAGAAACAGAAGAAGGAGAAGGAGCAGCAGAAGGTGAAGCAGAAGGAGATGCAGAAGCAGAAAGAGAAGCAGAAACAGAAGGAGAAGTTGGAGAATCAGAAGAAGCAGAAGCAGAAAGAGAAGCAGAAGAGGGAGAAGGAGAAGCAGAAGCAGAAGGACAATCAGGAGAAGCAGAAGAAGCAGAAGCGGGAGAAGCAGAAGAAGATGAAGAAACAGAAGAAGGAGAAGGAGCAGAAGGAGAAGCAGAAGCAGAAGGAGAAGCAGAAATAGAAACAGAAGCAGAAGAAGCAGTTGCAGGAGAAGCAGAAGAAACAGAAGAAGCCCAAGAAGTAGAAGGAGAACCTGAAGCAGAAGGACAAGCAGAAGCAGCACAAGTTGGAAAAGCAGAAGCAGAAGATACAGAAGAAGCAGAAGCAGAACGAGAAGCAGAAGAATAAGAAGGAGAAAGAGAAGGATTAGGAGTAGGAGGAGCAGAAGCAGAATTAGAAGCAGAAAGAGAAGCAGAAGGAGAAGCAGAAGGAGAAACAGAAGAAGCAGAAGCAGAAGCAGAATGAGAAGCACAAGAGGGAGAAATTGAAGGAGAAGGTGAATGAGACGGAGAAGCAGAAGGAGAAGTAGGAGAAGCAGAAGAAGGAGAAGCAGGAGAAGCAGAAGCAGAAGAAACAGAAGAAGGAGAAGAGCAGAAGCAGAAGGAGAAACAGAAGCAGAAGGAGAAGCAGAAGAAGCAGAAGCTGAAGCAGAAGAAACTGAAAAAGCAGAAAAAGAAGAAGAAGCAGAAGAAGAAGAAGCAGGAAAAGCAGAAGAAGAAGAAGGTGAAGGAGAAAGAGAAGGAGTAGGAGTAGGAGAAACAGACGGATAAGCAGAAGCAGAAAGAGAAGGAGAAGGAGAAGGAGAAGCAGGAGAAGCAGAAGAAGCAGAAGCAGGAGAAGCAGAAGCAGAATGAAAAGCAGAAGAAGGAGTAATTAAAACAGAAGAAGATGCAGAAGGAGAAGCAGAAGCGGAAGCAGAAGCAGAAGGAAAAGCAGAAGAAGGAGAAGGAGAAGGAGAAGCAGAAGGATAAGAATAAAGAGAAACAGAAGGAGAAGCAGGAGAAGCAGGAGAAGCATAAGCAGAAGAAATAGAAGAAGGAGAAGAAGCAGAAGCAGAAAGAGAAGCAGAAACAGAAGGAGAAGCAGAAAAAGAAGCAGAAGAAGCCGAAGAAGCAAAAGCAGAACCTAAAGCAGAAGGAGAAGCAGGAGAAGCAGAAGAAGCAGAATCTGGAGAAGAAGAAGGAGAACCAGAAGGAGAAGCAGAAGCAGAAAGAGAAGCAAAAGCAGAAGGAGAAGCAGAAGAAACAGAAGAAGCAGAATCAGTAGCAGAAGAAGCTGAAGATGCAGAAGCAGAAAGAGAAGCAGAAGGAATAGCAGAAGAACGAGAAGGAGAAGGAGAAACAGAAGGAGAAGAAGAAGGAGAAGCAGAAGGAGAATCAGGAAAGGCAGAAGAAGCAGAATCAGACGGAGAAGCAGAAGAAGGAGAAGGAGAAGCAGAAGCAGAAGAAGAAGCAGACGAAAAGCACAAGCAGAAGGAGATGCAGAAGGAGAAGCAGGAGAAGCAGAAGAAGCAGAAGCAGAAGGAGAGAAGAAGTAGAAGAAGCAGAATCAGAAGAAGCACAAGCAGAAGTAGAAAGAGAAGCCGACGAAGAGAAGCAGAACGAGAAGCAGGAGAAACAGAAGAAGCAGAAGCGGGAGAAGCAGAAGAAGAAGAAACAGAAGAAGGAGAAGGAGCAGAAGCAGAAGGAGAAGGAAAAGCAGAAGGAGAAGCAGAAAGAGAAGCAGGAAAAGCAGAAGAAGCAGAAGCAGGAGAAGCAGAAACAGAAGGAGAAACAGAAAGAGCAGGGGAAGCAGAAGAAACAGAAGCAGTAGAAGCAGAAGCATAAGAATCCGAAGAAGCAGAAGCAAAACCTGAAGCAAAAGAGGAAGCAGGAGAAGCAGAAGGAGCAGAATCTGGAGAAGCTGAATGAGAAGCTGAAGGAGAAGCAGAAGCTGAAAGAGAATCAAAAGCAGAAGGAGACGCAGAAGAAACAGAAGAAGCAGTAGCAGTTGCAGCAGAAGCAGAAGGAGAAGCAGAAAGAAAAGCAGAAGAACGACAAGGAGAAGGAGAAACAGAAGGAGAAGCAGAAGGAGAATCAGAAGGAGAAGCAGAAGAAGCAGAAGGAGAAGCAGAAGCAGAAGGAGAAGCAGAAGGAGAAACAGAAACAGAAGAAGCAGCAGAAGGAGAAGCAGAAGCAGAAGAAGATGCAGAAGGAGAAGCAGGAGAAGCAGAAGAAGCAGAAGCAGAAGGAGAAGTAGAAGTAGGAGAAGGAAGAGCCGCAGGAGAAATAGGAGAAGCAGAAGGAGAAGCAGAAGCAGAATGAGAAGCAGAAAGAGAAGCAGTAGAAGCAGAAGAAGCAGGAAAAGAAGAAGCAGAAGAAAGAGAAGAAGAAGAAGAACAAGAACAAGAAGAACAAGAAGAAGAACAAGAAGGAGGAAGAGGAGTTGGAGGAGAAGGAGAGGCATAAGGAGAAGCAGAAGAAGCAGAAGCAGGAGAAGCAGAAGCAGAAGAAAAGAATAAGCAAAAGAAGCAGAATCAGAGGGAGAAGCAGAAGAAGGAGAAGGAGCAGAAGAAGGAGAAGCAGAAGGAGAATCAGAAGGAGAAGCAGAAGAAGGAGCAGGAAAAGCAGAAGAAGCAGAAGCAGGAGAAGCAGAAGCAGAAGAAACAGGAGAAGGACAAGAAGCAGAAGCAGAAGCAGAAGGAGAAGGAGAAGCAGAAAGAGAAGCACTAGAAGCAGAAGACGCAGGAAAAGCAGAAGCAGCAGAAAGAGAAGAAGAAGAAGAAGAAGAAGAAGAAGAAGAAGAAGAAGAAGAAGAAGAAGAAGAAGAAGAAGAAGAAGAAGAAGAAGAAGAAGAAGAAGAAGAAGAAGAAGAAGAAGAAGAAGAAGAAGAAGAAGAAGAAGAAGAAGAAGAAGAAGAAGAAGAAGAAGAAGAAGAAGAAGAAGAAGAAGAAGAAGGAGAAGGAGAAGCAGGAAAAGCAGGAGAAGGCGAAGGAGAAGAAGAAGAAGAAGAAGAAGAAGAAGAAGAAGAAGAAGAAGAAGAAGAAGAAGAAGAAGAAGAAGAAGAAGAAGAAGAAGAAGGTTGTGAAGGAGAAAGAGAAGGTTTAGAGAAGGAAACGGAGAAGCAGGAGAATCAGAAGGAGCAGAAGAAGAAGAAGGAAAAGGAGAAGAAGGAGAAGCAGGAGAAGTAGAAGCAGAAGAAGCAGAAGGAGAAGTAGCAGAAGAAGAAGAAGAAGAAGAAGAAGAAGGAGAAGCAGAAGGAGAAGGAGAAGAAGAAGAAGAAGAAGAAGAATAAACAGAAGCAAAAGAAACAGAAGAAGGAGAAGAGCAGAAGCAGAAGCAGAAGGAAAAGCAGAAGCAGAAGGAGAAGCAGAAAGAGAAGCAGGAGAAGCTGAAGAAGCAGGAGAAGCAGAAGCAGAAGAAACAGGAGAAGCCGAAGAAGCAGAAGAAGAATCTGAAGCAGAAGGAGAAACAGAAGAAGCACAATCTGAAGCAGAAGCAGAAGAAACAGAAATAGTAGAATAAGCAGAAGCAGAAGCACCAGGAGAAGCAGAAGAAGAAGAAGGAGAAGACGAAAGAGAAGGATTAGGAGTAGGAGAAGCAAAAGGATAAGCAGAAGCAGAAAGAGACGCAGGAGGAGAAGCAGCACGAGAAGTAGGAGTAACAGGAAAAGAAGAAGCAGGAGAAGCAGAAGAAACAGAAGGCGCAGAAGCAGAATGAGAAGCAGAAGGAGAAATTGAAGCAGAAGCAGAAGGAGAAGCAGAAGCAGAAGAAGAAGCAGAAGAAGGAGAAGGACAAGGAGAAGGAGAAAGAGAAGCAGAAAGAGAAGCAGAACGAGAAGCAGGAGAAGCAGAAGCTGGAGAAGCCGAAGCAGAAGAAACAGAAGAAGGGGAAGAAGCAGAAGGAGAAGGAGAAGCAGAAACAGAAGGAAAAGCAGAAAGAGAAGCAGGAGAAGCAGAAGAAGCAGCAGCAGGAGAAGCAGAAGCAGAAGAAGCCGAAAATGCAAAAGCAGAACCTGAAGCAGAAGGAGAAGCAGGAGAAGCAGAAAAAGCAGAATCTGGAGAAGCAGAAGGAGAAGCAGAAGCAGAAAGAGAAGCAAAAGCAGTAGGAGAAGCAGAAGAAACACAAGAAGCAGAGGCAGTAGCAGAAGAAGCAGAAGATTCAGAAGCAGAAGGAGAAGCAGAAGGAAAAGCAGAAGAACTAGAAGGAGAAGGAGAAGGAGAAACAGGAGTAGAAGCAGAAAGAGAAGCAGAAGAAGGAGCAGTAGAAGGAAAAGCGGCAGGAGAAACAGAAAGAGCAGCAGAAGGAGAAGCAGGAAATGCAGAAACAGGAGAAGAACAAGCAGAAGAAACAGGAGAAGGACAAGAAGCAGAAGCAGAAGGAGAAGCAGAAAGAGAAGGAGGGGAAGCAGAAGAAGCAGAAGCAGGAGAAGCAGAAGTATAAGAATCCGAAGAAGCAGAAGCAGAACCTGAAGCAGAAGGAGAAGCAGGAGAAGCAGAAGAAGCAGAATCTTTAGAAGCAGAATGAGAAGCAGAAGGAGAAGCAGAAGCAGAAAGAGAATCAAAAGCAGAAGGAGAAGCAGAAGAAACAGAAGAAGTAGAAGCAGTAGCAGTTGTAGCAGAAGCAGTAGGAAAAGCAGAAGGAAGAGCAGAAGAACAAGAAGGAAAAGGAGAAACAGAAGGAGAAGCAGAAAGAGAAGCAGAAAGAGAAGCAGGTAAAGCAGAAGAAGGAGAACCAGAAGGAGAATCAGAAGGAGAAGCAGAAGAAGGAGAAGGAGAAGCAGAAGCAGAAGAAGATGCAGAAGGAGAAGCAGAAGAAGCAGAAGCAGAAGGAGAAGCAGGAAAATCAGAAGAAGCAGAAGCAAAAGGTGAAGCAAAAGAAGGAGAAGGAGAAGCAGAGGCAGAAGAAGAAGCATAAGGACAAGCACAAGCAGAAGGAGATGCAGAAGGAGAAGCAGGAGAAGCAGAAGAAGCAGAAGCTGTAAGAGAAGCAGAAGTAGGAGAAGGAGAAGGAGGAAAAGCAGAAGCAGAAGGAGAAGCAGAAGCAGAATGAGAAGCAGAAAGAGAAGCAGGAGGAGGACAAGAATCAGGAGAAGCCGAAAGAGAAGAAGCAGAAACAGAAGCAGAAGGAGAAGCAGCAGAAGAAGTAGAACCAGAAATTCAGGCAGCAGAAACAGAAGAAGCAGAAGCAGAAGGAGAAGCAAAAAGAGAAGCAGAAGGAGAAGTAGAAAAAGCAGCAGAAGAAGCAGAAAAACAAGTAGGAGAAGCAGAAGCAGAAAGAGATGTAGAAGCAGAAATAGCAGAAGAAGCAGAAGAAGAAGCAGTAGAAGCATAAGAAGCAGAAGCAGAAGCAGACCCAGAAGAAAAAGAAGAAGCATAAGAAGCAGAAGCAGAGGGAGAAACAGAAGAAGGAGAAGGAGCAGCAGAAGGTGAAGCAGAAGGAGATGCAGAAGCAGAAAGAGAAGCAGAAATAGGAGAAGAAGAAGGAGAAGTTGGAGAATCAGAAGAAGCAGAAGCAGAAAGAGAAGCAGAAGAAGGAGAAGGAGAAGCAGAAGGAGAAGGACAAGCAGGAGAAGCAGAAGAAGCAGAAGCGGGAGAAGCAGAAGAAGAAGAAGAAACAGAAGAAGGAGAAGGAGCAGAAGGAGAAGCAGAACCAGAAGGAGAAGCAGAAAGAGAAGCAGAAGAAGCAGTAGCAGGAGAAGCAGAAGCAGAAGAAACAGGAGAATCCCAAGAATCATAAGGAGAACCTGAAGCAGAAGGAGAAGCAGAAGCAGCAGAAGCTGGAAAAGCAGAAGCAGAAGAAACCGAACAAGCAGAAGAAGCAGAAGCAGAACGAGAAGCAGAAGAAGAAGGAGAAAGAGAAGGATTAGGAGTAGGAGGAGCAGAAGCAGAATAAGAAGCAGAAAGAGAAGCACAAGGAGAAGCAGAAGGATAAACAGAAGAAGCAGAAGCAGGAGAAGCAGAAGCAGAATGAGAAGCACAAGAAGGAGAAATTGAAGGAGAAGGAGAAGGAGAGGGAGAAGCAGAAGGAGAAGTAGGAGAAGCAGAAGAAGAAGCAGAAGGAGAAGCAGAAGAAGCAGAAGCTGAAGCAGAAGAAGAAGAAACAGAAAAAGCAGAAGAAGCAGAAGAAGAAGGAGAAAGAGAAGGATTAGGAGTAGGAGAAACAGAAGGATAAGCAGAAGCGGAAAGAGAAGGAGAATGAGAAGGAGAAGCAGGAGAAGCAGAAGAAGCAGAAGCAGGAGAAGCAGAAGCAGAATGAAAAGCAGAAGAAGGAGAAATTGAAACAGAAGAAGATGCAGAAGGAGAAGCAGAAGCAGAAGTAGAAGCAGAAGAAGGAGAAGCAGAAGGAGAAGCATAAAGAGAAACAGAAGGAGAAGCAGGAGAACAGAAGCAGGAGAAGCAGAATCAAAAGAAATAGAAGAAGGATAAAAAGCAGAAGCAGAAAGAGAAGCAGAAACAGAAGGAGAAGCAGAAATAGAAGCAGAAGAAGCTGAAGAAGCCGAAGCAGAACCTGAAGCAGAAGGAGAAGCAGGAGAAGCAGAAGAAGCAGAATCTGGAGAAGAAGGAGAACCAGAAGGAGAAGCAGAAGCAGAAAGAGAAGCAAAAGCAGGAGAAGCAGAAAGAGAAGCAGAAGAAACAGAAGAAGCAGAAGCAGAAGCAGTAACAGAAGAAGCTGAAGATGCAGAAGCAGATAGAGAAGCAGCAGGAATAGCAGAATAACGAGAAGGAGAAACAGAAGGAGAAGAAGAATGAGAAGCAGAAGGAGAAGCAGGAAAAACAGAAGAAGCAGAAACAGACGGAGAAGCAGAAGAAGGAGAAGCAGAAGCAGAAGAAGAAGCAGAAGGAAAAGCACAAGCAGAAGGAGATGCAGAAGGAGTAGCAGAAGAAGCAGAAGCAGAAGGAGAAGAAGGAGAAGAAGCAGAATTACAAGAAGCAGAAGGAGAAGTAGAAAGAGAAGCCGACGAAGAGAAGCAGAACGAGAAGCAGGAGAAGCAGAAGAAGCAGAGCGTGAGAAGCAGAAGCAAAAGAAACAGAAGAAATAGAAGGAGCAGAAGCAGAAGGAGAAGCAGAAGCAGAAGGAGAAGCAGAAAGAGAAGCAGGAGAACCAGAAGAAGCAGGAGAAGCAGAAGCAGAAGAAACAGGAGAAGCCGAAGAAGCAGAAGCAGAATCTGAAGCAGAAGGAGAAACAGAAAAAGCACAATCTGAAGCAGAAGCAGAAGAAACAGAAATAGTAGAATAAGCAGAAGAAGAAGCAGCAGGAGAAGCAGAAGAAGAAGATGGAGAAGGCGAAAGAGGAAGATTAGGAGTAGGAGAAGCAAAAGGATAAGCAGAAGCAGAAAGAGACGAAGAAAGAAAAACAGCAAGAGAAGTAGGAGTAGCAGGAGAAGCAGAAGCAGGAGAAGCAGAAGAAACAGAAGACGCAGAAGCAGAATGAGAAGCAGAAGGAGAAATTGAAGCAGAAGGAGAAAAAGAAGCAGAAGGAGAAGCAGAAGAAGGAGAAGGAGAAGCAGAAAGAGAAGCCGAACGAGAAGCAGGAGAAGCAGAAGCAGGAGAAGCAGAAACACTAGAAACAGAAGAAGGAGAAGAAACAGAAGGAGAAGCAGAAAAAGAAGGAAAAGCAGAAAGAGAAGCAGGAGAAGCAGAAGAAGCAGTAGCAGGAGAAGCAGAAGCCGAAGAAGCAGAAGCAGAACCTGAAGCAGAAGGAGAAGCAGAATCTGGAGAAGCAGAAGGAGAAGCAGAAGAAGAAAGAGAAGCAAAAGCAGAAGGAGAAGCAGAACTAGAAGCAGAAGAAACAGAAGAAGCAGAGGCAGTAGCAGAAGAAGCAGAAGATGCAGAAGCAGAAGGAGAAGCAGAAGGAAAAGCAGAAGAACGAGAAGGTGAAGGAGAAGGAGAAACAGAAGGAGAAGCAGAAAGAGAAGCAGAAGAAGGAGCAGGAGAAGCAGAAAGAGCAGCAGAAGGAGGAGCAGGACATGCAGAAACAGGAGAAGCATAAGCAGAACAAACAGGAGAAGGACAAGAAGCAGAAGCAGAAGGAGAAGCAGATAAAGAAGGAGAAGCAGAAAGAGAAGGAGTGGAAGCAGAAGAAGCTGAAGCAGGAGAAGCAGAAGCATCAGAATCCGAAGAAGCAGAAGGAGAACCTGAAGCAGAAGGAGAAGCAGGAGAAGCAGAAGAAGCAGAATCTGGAGAAGCAGAAGGAGAAGCAGAAGCAGAAAGAGAATCAAAAGCAGAAGGAGAAGCAGAAGAAACAGAAGAAGTAGAAGCAGTAGCAGTGGTAGCAGACGTAGAAGGAGAAGCAGAAGGAAAAGCAGAAGAACAAGAAGGTGAAGGGAAACAGAAGGAGAAGCAGTAGGAGAATAAGAAGGAGAAGCAGAAGAAGGAGAAGCAGAAGCAAAAGAAGATGCAGAAGGAGAAGCAGAAGAAGCAGAAGCAGAACGAGAAGCAGGAAAAGCAGAAGAAGCAGAAGCAAAAGGAGAAGCAAAAGAAGGAGAAGGAGAAGCAGAAGAAGAAGCATAAGGAGAAGCACAAGCAGAAGGGGATGCAGAAGGAGAAGCAGGAGAAGCAGAAGAAGCAGAAGATGAAGGAGAAGCAGAAGTAGGAGAAGGAGAAGGAGGAGAAGCAGAAGCAGAAGCGGAATGAGAAGCAGAAAGAGAAGCAGGAGAAGCACAAGAAGCAGAAGCAGGAGAAGCCGAAAGAGAAGAAGCAGAAGAAGCAGAATCAGAAGCAGAATTAGAAGCAGAAGCAGAAGGAGAAGCAGCAGAAGAAGTAGAACCAGAAATTCAGGCAGGACAAACAGAAGAAGTAGAAGCAGAAGCAGAAGGAGAAGCAAAAAGAGATGCAGTAGGAGAAGTAGAAGAAGCAGCAGAAGGAGAAGCAGCAGAAGAAGCAGAAAAACAAGCAGGAGAAGCAGAAACAGAAAGAGAAGTATAAGCAGAAGAAACAGAAGCAGAAGAAGAAACAGTAGAAGCACAAGAAGCAGAAGCAGGAGAAGCAGAAGCAGAAGATAAAGAAGAAGCATAAGAAGCAGAAGCAGAGGGAGAAACAGAAGAAGGAGAAAGTCAGCAGAATGTGAAGCAGAAGGAGATGCAGAAGCAGAAAGAGAAGCAGAAACAGAAGGAGAAGAAGAAGGAGAAGTTGGAGAATCAGAAGAAGCAGAAGCAGAAGCAGAAAGAGAAGGAGAAGAAGGAGAAGGAGAAGCAGAAGGAGAAGGACAAGCAGGAGAAGCAGAAGAAGCAGAAGCGGGAGGAACAGAAAAAGAAGAAGAAGAAACAGAAGAAAGAGAAGGAGCAGAAGGAGAACCAAAGCAGAAGGAGAAGCAAAAGAGAAGCAGAAGAAGCTGAAGAAGCAGTAGCAGGAGAAGCAGAAGCAGAAGAAACAGAAGAAGCCCAAGAAGCAGAAGGAGAACCTGAAGCAGAAGGAGAAGCAGAAGCAGCAGAACCTGGAAAAGTAGAAACAGAAGAAACAGAACAAGCAGAAGAAGCAGAAGAAGAACGAGAAGCAGAAGAAGAACAAGGAGAAAGAGAAGGATTAGGAGTAGGAGAAACAGAAGGATAAGCAGAAGCAGAAAGAGAAGGAGAATGAGAAGGAGAAGCAGGAGAAGCAGAAGAAGCAGAAGCAGGAGAAGCAGAAGCAGAATGAAAAGCAGAAGAAGTAGAAATTGAAACAGAAGAAGATGCAGAAGGAGAAGCAGAAGCAGTAGTAGAAGCAGAAGAAGGAGAAGCAGAAGGAGAAGCATAAAGAGAAACAGAAGGAGAAGCAGGAGAAGCAGAAGCAGGAGAAGCAGAATCAGAAGAAATAGAAGAAGGAGAAGAAGCAGAAGCAGAAAGAGAAGCAGAAACAGGAGGAGAAGCAGAAATAGAAGCAGAAGAAGCCGAAGAAGCAAAATCAGAACCTAAAGCAGAAGGAGAAGCAGGAGAAGCAGAAGAAGAAGAATCTGGAGAAGAACAAGGAGAACCAGAAGGAGAAGCAGAAGCAGAAAGAGAAGCAAAAGCAGAAGGAGAAGCAGAAGAAACAGAAGAAGCAGAATCAGTAGCAGAAGAAGCTGAAGATGCAGAACCAGAAAGAGAAGCAGAAGGAATAGCAGAAGAACGAGAAGGAGAAACAGAAGGAGAAGCAGAAGGAGACGCAGGAAAAGCAGAAGAAACAGAAGCAGACGGAGAAGAAGGAGAAGGAGAAGCCGAAGCAGAAGAAGAAGCAGAAGGAAAAGCACAAGCAGAAGGAGATGCAGAAGGAGAAGCAGGATATGCAGAAGAAGCAGAAGCAGAAGGAGAAGAAGAAGGAGAAGAATCAGAATCAGAAGAAGCAGAAGCAGAAATAGAAAGAGAAGCCGACGAAGAGAAGCAGAACGAGAAGCAGGAGAAGCAGGAGAAGCACAAGCGGGAGAAGCAGAAGAAGAAGAAACAGAAGAAGGAGAAGGAGCAGAAGCAGAAGGAGAAGCAGAAAGAGAAGCAGGAAAAGCAGAAGAAGCAGAAGCAGGAGAAGCAGAAGGAGAAGAAATAGGAGAAGGACAAGAAGCAGAAGCAGAAGCAGAAGGAGAAGCAGAAACAGAAGGAAAAGCAGAAAGAAAAAGAGGGGAAGCAGAAGAAGCAGAAGCAGGAGAAGCAGAAGCATAAGAATCCGAAGAAGCAGAAGCAGAACCTGAAGCAGAAGGAGAAGCAGGAGAAGCAGAAGAAGCCGAATCTGGAGAAGCAGAATGAGAAGCTGAAGTAGAAGCAGAAGCAGAAGCAGAAAGAGAATCAAAAGCAGAAGGAGAAGCAGAAGAAACAGAAGAAGCAGAAGCAGTAGCAGTTGCAGCAGAAGCAGAAGGAGAAGCAGAAGGAAAAGCAGAAGAACGAGAAGGAGAAAGAGAAACAGAAGGAGAATTAGAAGGAGAAGCAGGAGAAGCAGAAGGAGAAACAGAAGCAGAAGAAACAGCAGAAAGAGAAGCAGAAGCAGAAGAAGATGCAGAAGGAGAAGCAGTAGAAGCAGAAGCAGTAGGACAAGTAGAAGAAGGAGGAGAAGGAAGAGCCGCAGAAGCAATAGGATAAGCAGAAAGAGAAGCAGAAGTAGAATGAGAAGCAGAAAGAGAAGCAGTAGAAGCAGAAGAAGCAGGAAAAGCAGAAGCAGAAGAAAGAGAAGAAGACGAAGAAGAAGAAGAAGAAGCATAAGGAGAAGCATAAGGAGAAGCATAAGGAGAAGTATAAGGAGAAGGAGTAGAAGCAGAAGAAGCAGAAGCAGGAGAAGCAGAAGCAGAAGAAAAAGAATAAGCAAAAGAAGCAGAAGCTGAAGCAGTGGGAGAAGCAGAAGAAGGAGAAGGAGAAGGAGCAGCAGAAGGAGATGCAGAAGCAGAAAGAGAAGCAGAAACAGTAGGAGAACAAGAAGGAGAAGCAGGAGAATCAGAAGAAGCAGAAAGAGAAGGAGAAGAAGGAGAAGCAGAAGTAGAATCAGAAGAAACAGAAGAAGAAGTAGCAGAAGAAACAGAAGCAAAAGAAACAGAAAAAGGAGAAGAGCAGAAGCAGAAGCAGAAGGAGAAGCAGAAGCAGAAGGAGAAGCAGAAAGAGAAGCATGAGAACCAGAAGAAGCAGGAGAAGCAGAAGCAGAAGAAACAGGAGAAGCCGAAGAAGCAGAAGCAGAATCTGAAGCAGAAGGAGAAACAGAAGAAGCACAATCTGAAGCAGAAGCAGAAGAAACAGAAATAGTAGAATAAGCAGAAGCAGAAGCACCAGGACAAGCAGAAGAACAAGAAGGAGAAGGCGAAAGAGAAGGATTAGGAGTAGGAGAAGCAAAAGGATAAGCTGAAGCAGAAAGAGACGCAGAAGGAAAAGCAGCAGGAGAAGTAGGAGAAGCAGGAGAAGCAGAAGCAAGAGAAGCAGAAGAAAGAGAAGACGCAGAAGCAGAATGAGAAGCAGAAGGAAAAATTGAAGCAGAAGGAGAAGCAGAAGCAGAAGGAGAAGCAGAAGAAGGAGAAGTAGAAGCAGAAAGAGAAGCAGGAGAAGCAGAAGCAGGAGAAGCAGAAGCAGAAGAAACAGAAGAAGGAGAAGAAGCAGAAGCAGAAGGAGAATCAGAAACAGAAGGAAAAGCAGAAAGAGAAGCAGGAGAAGCAGAAGAAGCAGCAGCAGGAGAAGCAGAAGCAGAAGAAGCCGAAGAAGCAGAAGCAGAACCTGAAGCAGAAGGAGAAGCAGAAGAAGCAGAATCTGGAGAAGCAGAAGGAGAAGCAGAAGCAGAAAGAGAAGTAAAAGCAGAAGGAGAAGCAGAAGGAACAGAAGAAGCAGAGGTAGTAGCAGAAGAAGCAGAAGATGCAGAATCAGAAAGAGAAGCAGAAGGAAAAGCAGAAGAACGAGAAGGTGAGGGAGAAGGAGAAACAGAAGGAGAAGCAGAAAGAGAAGCAGAAGAAGGAGCAGGAGAAGGAAAAGCAGCAGGAGAAGCAGAAAGAGCAGCAGAAGGAGGAGCAGGAGATGCAGAAACAGGAGAATCATAAGCAGAACAAACAGGAGAAGGACAAGAAGCTGAAGCAGAAGGAGAAGCAGAAACAGAAGGAGAAGCAGAAAGAGAAGGAGGGGAAGCAGAAGAAGCAGAAGCAGGAGAAGCAGAAGCATAAGAATCCGAAGAAGCACAAGCAGAAGGAGATGCAGAAGGAGATGCAGAAGGAGAAGCAGAAGGTGAAGGAGAAGCAGAAGTAGGAGAAGGAGAAGGAGGAGAAGCAGAAGCAGAAGCAGAAGCGGAATGAGAAGCAGAAAGAGAAGCAGGAGAAGCACAAGAAGCAGAAGCAGGAGAAGCCGAAAGAGAGGAAGCAGAAGAAGCAGAATCAGAATCAGAAGTACAAGCAGAAGCAGAAGGAGAAGCAGCAGATAAAGTAGAATCAGAAATTCAGGCTGGAGAAAAAGAAGAAGCAGAAGCAGAAGCAGAAGGCGAAGCAAAAAGAGAAGGAGAAGGAGAAGTAGAAGAAGGAGCAGAAGGAGAAGCAGCAGAAGAAGCAGAAAAACAAGCAGGAGAAGCAGAAGCACAAAGAGAAGTAGAAGCAGAAGAAGCAGAAGCAGAAGAAGAAGCAGTAGAAGCATAAGAAACAAAAGCAGGAGAAGCAGAAGCAGATGATAAAGAAGAAGCATAAGAAGCAGAAGCAGAGGGAGAAACAGAAGAAGGAGAAAGAGCAGCAGAAGGTGAAGCAGAAGGAGATGCAGAAGCAGAAAGCGAAGCAGAAACAGAAGGAGAAGAAGAAGGAGAATTTGGAGAATCAGAAGAAGCAGAAGCAGAAAGAGGAGAAGAAGGAGAAGGAGAAGCAGAAGGAGAAGGGCAAGCAGGAGAAGCAGAAGAAGCAGAAGCAGGAGAAGCAGAAGAAGAAGAAACAGAAGAAAGAGAAGGAGCAGAAGGAGAAGCAGAAGGAGAAACAAAAAGAGAAGCAGAAGAAGCAGAAGAAGCAGTAGCAGGAGAAGCAGAAGCAGAAGAAACAGAAGAAGCCCAAGAAGCAGAAGGAGAACCTGAAGCAGAAGGACAAGCAGAAGCAGCAGAAGCTGGAAAAGCAGAAGCAGAAGAAACAGAACAAGGAGAAGAAGCAGAAGCAGAACGAGAAGCAGAAGGAGAAAGAGAAGGATTAGGAGTAGGAGGAGCAGAAGAATCAGAAGCAGAAAGAGAAGCAGAAGGAGAAGCAGAAGGAGAAACAGAAGAAGCAGAAGTAGGAGAAGCAGAAGCAGAAGCAGAATGAGAAGCACAAGAAGGAGAAATTGAAGGAGAAGCAGAATGAGACGGAGAAGCAGAAGGAGAAGTAGGAGAAGCAGAAGAAGGAGAAGCAGGAAAAGCAGAAGCAGAAGAAACAGAAGAAGGAGAAGAGCAGAAGCAGAAGCAGACGGAGAAGCAGAAGCAAAAGGAGAAGCAGAAGAAGCAGAAGCTGAAGCAGAAGAAGAAGTAACAGAAAAAGCAGAAGAAGCAGAAGAAGAAGTAGCAGGAGAAGCAGAAGAAGAAGAAGAAGAAGAAGGAGAAGGAGAAGGAGAAAGAGAAGGATTAGGAGTAGGAGAAACAGAAGGATAAGCAGAAGCAGAAAGAGAAGGAGAATGAGAACGAGAAGCAGGAGAAGCAGAAGAAGCAGAAGCAGAATGAAAAGCAGAAGAAGGAGAAATTGAAACAGAAGAAGATGCAGAAGGAGAAGCAGAAGCAGTAGTAGAAGCAGAAGAAAGAGAAGCAGAAGGAGAAGCATAAAGAGAAACAGAAGGAGAAGCAGAAGCAGGAGAAGCAGAATCAGAAGAAATAGAAGAAGGAGAAGAAGCAGAAGCAGAAAGAGAAGCAGAAACAGAAGGAGAAGCAGAAATAGAAGCAGAAGAAGCCGAAGAAGCAAAAGCAGAACCTAAAGCAGAAGGAGAAGCAGGAGAAGCAGAAGAAGCAGAATCAGTAGCAGAAGAAGCTGAAGATGCAGAACCAGAAAGAGAAGCAGAAGGAATAGCAGAAGAACGAGGAGAAATAGAAGGAAAAGCAGAAGGAGAAGCAGGAAAAGCAGAAGAAACAGAAGCAGACGGAGAAGCAGAAGAAGGAGAAGGAGAAGCCGGAGCAGAAGAAGAAGCAGAAGGAAAAGCACAAGCAGAAGGAGATGCAGAAGGAGAAGCAGGAAATGCAGAAGACGCAGAAACAGAAGGAGAAGAAGGAGAAGAATCAGAATCAGAAGAAGCAGAAGCAGAAATAAAAAGAGAAGCCGACGAAGAGAAGCAGAACGAGAAGCAGGAGAAGCAGAAGAAGCACAAGCGGGAGAAGCAGAAGAAGAAGAAACAGAAGAAGGAGAAGGAGCAGAAGCAGAAGGAGAAGCAGAAAGAGAAGCAGGAAAAGCAGAAGAAGCAGAAGCAGGAGAAACAGAAGGAGAAGAAACAGGAGAAGGACAAGAAGCAAAAAGAGAAGCAGTAGAAGCAGAAGAAGCAGGAAAAGCAGAAGCAGAAGAAAGAGAAGAAGAAGAAGACGAAGAAGAAGAAGAAGAAGAAGAAGAAGGAGAAGCATAAGGAGAAGCATAAGGAGAAGCATAAGGAGAAGTATAAGGAGAAGCAGTAGAAGGAGAAGAAGCAGAAGCAGGAGAAGCTGAAGCAGAAGAAAAAGAATAAGCAAAAGAAGCAGAAGCAGAAGCAGTGAGAGAAGCAGAAGAAGGAGAAGGAGAAGGAGCAGCAGAAGGAGAAGCAGAAGCAGAAAGAGAAGCAGAAACAGAAGGAGAACAAGAAGGAGAAGCAGGAGAATCAGAAGAAGCAGAAAGAGAAGGAGAAGAAGGAGAAGCAGAAGTAGAATCAGAAGAAACAGAAGAAGAAGAAGAAGAAACAGAAGCAAAAGAAACAGAAGAAGGAGAAGAGCAGAAGCAGAAGGAGAAGCAGAAGCAGAAGGAGAAGCAGAAAGAGAAGCAGGAGAAGCAGAAGCAGAAGAAACAGGAGAAGCCGAAGAAGCAGAAGCAGAATTGAAGCAGAAGGAGAAACAGAAGAAGCACAATTAAAGCAGAAGCAGAAGAAACAGAAATAGTAGAATAAGCAGAAGCAGAAGCACCAGGACAAGCAGAAGAACAAGAAGGAGAAGGCGAAAGAGAAGGATTAGGAGTAGGAGAAGCAAAAGGATAAGCAGAAGCAGAAAGAGACGCAGAAGGAGAAGCAGCACGAGAAGTAGGAGAAGCAGGAGAAGCAGAAGCAAGAGAAGCAGAAGAAACAGAAGACGCAGAAGCAGAATGAGAAGCAGAAGGAGAAATTGAAGCAGAAGGAGAAGCAGAAGGAGAAGCAGAAGAAAGAGAAGGAGAAGCAGAAAGAGAAGCAGAAAGAGAAGCACAACGAGAAGCACAACGAGAAGCAGGAGAAGCAGAAGCAGGAGAAGCAGAAGCAGAAGAAACATAAGAAGGAGAAGAAGCGAAGCGAAGGAGAAGCGAAACGAAGGAAAAGCGAAATAGAAGCAGGAGCAGCAGAAGAAGCAGCAGCAGGATTAGCAGAAGCAGAAGAAGACGAAGAA
>NW_012289213.1:0-727 GCF_000151885.1 Dipodomys ordii | reverse complement strand
TAAGGGAAACCGTCCCACAGTACGGGACTGGAGATACCCCTCCTGACACGGGAGAAAGCAATCCGAGCCGAAGAGGCGGCCGGACCACCCCGAGCCCGGGAGGACAAAAGGCTCCGGAAAGGCGTCACCCGGACGCAACCAGGCCACGACGGGAACGGGAGCCAGGCCCGGGGTCACGCGGCCTGGATGACAAAACCCCCCCCCCCGCTCCGGAGCCGGAGCGCCGAGCGCAGCGGCCGGGCCGCGGCGGGGACCGCCGGCTCCGGGCTTCGGCCTGGCGGGTGGCGCCGACCCCGGCTCCGCGGAGCTCGCTCGGCCGCGGCTTTACCTGTGCTCGGTGGACGACGACGGCCCAGCTTCGCCCCAAGTCCGCTGCCCTCAGCTCCGCCCGCCGCCGCCACCGCCGCCGCCGCCGCCGCCGCCGGCTGCGCTCCTGGAAATGCAGCCGGAACCACTGGCCAGCGCAGCTCCCGCCGCTACCGGCCCCGCCCAGGCAACGGCCGCCACGCCCCTGACAACCGCCTCGGCCACGCCCCTCACCACGGGAACCCACTATTCATTGGATAACTCAGCCGCCACTCTCGCGGTTCGGCGCCCTCACGTTGCACCTGGCCGGCATCCCATTGGTCGGTAGAACTGCCCCTCAAAACGGAGATGGGAGGAGGGGGCCCTTAACGAAGAGCTCTTCGGCCATTGGTTACTTTTAGATGTATTTAGCCCGTGGGCC
>NW_012289212.1:0-16388 GCF_000151885.1 Dipodomys ordii | reverse complement strand
GGGGAAGCAGAAGAAGCAGAAGCTGGAGAAGCAGAAGCATACCAATTCGAAGAAGCAGAAGCAGAACCTGAAGCAGAAGGAGATTTTTTAAGAAACAGAAGAAGTAGAAGCAGTAGCAGTTGTAGCAGAAGCAGAACGAGAAGCAGAAGGAAAAGCAGAAGAACAAGAAGGAGAAGGAGAAACAGAAGGAGCAGCAGAAGGAGAAGCAGAAAGAGAAGCAGGTAAAGCAGAAGAAGAAGCAGCAGAAGGAGAATCAGAAGGAGAAGCTGAAGAAGAAGAAGGAGAAGCAGAAGAAGATGCAGAAGGAGAAGCAGAAGAAGCAGAAGCAGAAGGAGAAGAAGGAAAAGCAGAAGAAGCAGAAGCAAAAGGAGAAGCAAAAGAAGGAGAAGGAGAAGCAGAAGCAGAAGAAGAAGCATAAGGACAACCACAAGCAGAAGGAGATGCAGAAGGAGAAGCAGGAGAAACAGAAGAAGCAGAAGCTGAAGGAGAAGCAGAAGTAGGAGAAGGAGAAGGAGGAGAAGCAGAAGGAGAAGCACAAGCGGAATGAGAAGCAGAAACAGAAGCAGGAGAAGCACAAGAAGCAGAAGCAGGAGAAGCCGAAACAGAAGAAGCAGAAGAAGCAGAAACAGAAGCAGAAGTAGAAGCAGAAGCAGAAGGAGAAGCAGCAGAACAAGTAGAACCAGAAATTCAGGCAGGAGAAACAGAAGACGCAGAAGCAGAAGCAGAAGGAGAAGCAAAAAGAGAAGCAGAAGAAGAAGTAGAAGAACCAGCAAAAGGAGAAGCAGCAGAAGAAGCAGGAAAACAAGCAGGAGAAGCAGAAGCAGAAAGAGAAGTAGAAGCAGAAGAAGCAGAAGAAGAAGAAGAAGCAGTAGAAGCATAAGAAGCAGAAGCAGGAGAAGCAGAACCAGAAGAAAAAGAAGAAGCATAAGAAGCAGAAGCAGAGGGAGAAGCAGAAGAAGGAGAAGGAGCAGCAGAAGGAGAATCAGGAGGAGAAGCAGAAGAAGGAGAAGCACAAGCAGAAGAAGAAGCAGAAGAAGAAGCAGAAGCAGAAGAAGATGCAGAAGGAGAAGCAGGAGAAGCAGAAGAAGCAGAAGCAGAAGGAGAAGCAGAAGTAGGAGAAGGAGATGGAGAAGGAAGGGTAGCAGAATCAATAGGAGAAGCAGAAGGAGATGCTTATTCTGAAGAAATAGAAGGAGAAGAATCAGAAGCAGAAGAAGAAGCAGAAACCGAAGGAAAAGCAGAAAGAGACGCAGGAGAAGTAGAAGAAGCAGCAGCAGGAGAAGCAGAAGCAGAAGAAGCCGAAGAAGCAGAAGCAGATCCTGAAGCAGAAGGAGAAGCAGGAGAAGCAGAATCTGGAGAAGCAGAAGGAGAAGCAAAAGCAGTAGGAGAAGCAGAAGGGGAAGCAGAAGAAACAGAAGAAGCAGAGGCAGTAGCAGAAGAAGCAGAAGATACAGAAGCAGAAGGAAAAGCAGAAGAACGAGAAGGAGAAGGAGTAGGAGAAACAGAAGGAGAAGCAGAAAGAGAAGCAGAAGAAGAGCAGGAGAAGGAAAAGCAGCAGGAGAAGCAGAAAGAGCAGCAGAAGGAGAAGCAGGAGATGCAGAAACTTGAGAAGCAGAAGCAGAAGAAACACAAGTAGGACAAGAAGCAGAAGCAGAAGGAGAAGCAGAAACAGAAGGAGAAGCAGGAAGAGAAGGAGGGAAAGCAGAAGAAGCAGAAGCAGGAGAAGCAGAAGCATAAGAATGTGAAGAAGCAGAAGGAGAACTTGAAGCAGAAGGAGAAGCAGGAGAAGCAGAAAGGCAGAATTTGAAGAAGCAGAATAAGAAGCAGAAGGAGAAGCAGAAGCAGAAAGAGAATCAAAAGCAGAAGGAGAAGCAGAAGAAACAGAAGAAGTAGAAGCAGAAGCAGTTGTAGCAGAAGCAGAAGGAAAAGCAGAAGAACAAGAAGGAGAAGGAGAAACAGAAGGAGAAACAGAAGGAGAAGCAGAAAGAGACGCAGGTAAAGCAGAAGAAGAAGAAGCAAAAGGAGAATCAGAAGGAGAAGCAGAAGAAGATGCAGAATGAGAAGCAGTAGAAGCAGAAGAAGCAGAAGCAGGAGGAGAAGCAGGAAAAGCAGAAGAAGCAGAAGCAAAAGGAGAAGCAAAAGAAGGAGAAGGAGAAGCAGAAGCAGAAGCATAAGGACAAGCAGAAGCAGAAGGAGATGCAGAAGGAGAAGCAGGAGAAGCAGAAGAATCAGAAGCTGAAGGAGAAGCAGAAGTAGGAGAAGGAGAAGGAGGAGAAGCAGAAGCAGAAGCAGAATGAGAAGCAGAAAGAGAAGCAGGAGAAGGAAAAGAAGCAGAAGCAGGAGAAGCCGAAAGAGAAGAAGCAGAAGAAGCAGAATCAAAAGCAGAAGTAGAAGCAGAAGCAGAAGGAGAAGCAGCAGAAGAAGTAGAACCAGAAATTCAGGCAGGAGAAACAGAAGAAGCAGAAGCAGAAGCAGAAGGAGAAGCAAAAAGAGAAGCACAAGGAGTAGTAAAAGAAGCAGCAGATGGAGAAGCAGCAGAAGAAGCAGAAAAACAAGCAGGAGAAGCAGAAGCAGAAAGAGAATTAGAAGCTGAAGAAGCAGAACCAGAAGAAGAAGCAGTAGAAGCATAAGAAGCAGAAGCAGGAGAAGCAGAAGCAGAAGATAAAGAAGAAGCATAAAAAGCAGAAGTAGAAGCAGAGGGAGAAACAGAAGAAGGAGAAGGAGCAGCAGAAGGTGAAGCAGAAGGAGATGCAGAAGCAGAAAGAGAAGCAGAAACAGAAGGAGAAGTTGGAGAATCAGAAGAAGCAGAAGCAGAAAGAGAAGCAAAAGAGGGAGAAGGAGAAGCAGTAGCAGAAGGACAATCAGGAGAAGCAGAAGAAGCAGAAGCGGGAGAAGCAGAAGAAGAAGAAGAAGAAACAGAAGAAGGAGAAGGAGCAGAAGGAGAAGCAGAAGCAGAAGGAGAAGCAGAAATAGAAAGAGAAGCAGAAGAAGCAGTTGCAGGAGAAGCAGAAGCAGAAGAAACAGAAGAAGCTGAAGAAGCAGAAGGAGAACCTGAAGCAGAAGGAGAAGCAGAAGCATCAGAGGCTGGAAAAGCAGAAGCAGAAGATACCGAAAAAGCAGAAGAAGCAGAAGCAGAACGAGAAGCAGAAAAATAAGAAGGAGAAAGAGAAGGATTAGGAGTAGGAAGAGCAGAAGCAGAATTAGAAGCAGAAAGAGAAGCAGAAGGAGAAGCAGAAGGAGAAACAGAAGAAGCAGAAGCAGGAGAAGCAGATGCAGAAGCAGAATGAGAAGCACAAGAAGGAGAAATTGAAGGAGAAGGAGAATGAGACGGAGAAGCAGAAGGAGAAGTAGGAGAAGCAGAAGAAGGAGAAGCAGGAGAAGCAGAAGCAGAAGAAACAGAAGAAGGAGAAGAGCAGAAGCAGAAGGAGAAACAGAAGCAGAAGGAGAAGCAGAAGAAGCAGAAGCTGAAGCAGAAGAAACTGAAAAAGCAGAAAAAGAAGAAGAAGCAGAAGAAGAACAAGCAGGAAAAGCAGAAGAAGAAGAAGGAGGAGAAAGAGAAGGATTAGGAGTAGGAGAAACAGACGGATAAGTAGAAGCAGAAAGAGAAGGAGAAGGAGAAGGAGAAGCAGGAGAAGCAGAAGAAGCAGAAGCAGGAGAAGCAGAAGAAGAATGAAAAGCAGAAGAAGGAGAAATTGAAACAGAAGAAGATGCAGAAGGAGAAGCAGAAGCAGAAGCAGAAGGAGAAGCAGAGGAAGGAGAAGGAGAAGCAGAAGGATAAGAATAAAGAGAAACAGAAGGAGAAGCAGGAGAAGTAGTAGAAGCATAAGCAGAAGAAATCGAAGAAGGAGAAGAAACAGAAGCAGAAAGAGAAGCAGAAACAGAAGGAGAAGCAGAAATAGAAGCAGAAGAAGCCGAAGAAGCAGAAGCAGAACCTGAAGCGGAAGGAGAAGCAGAAGAAGCAGAATCTGGAGAAGAAGGAGAAGCAGAAGGAGAAGCAGAAGCAGAAAGAGAAGCAAAAGCAGAAGGAGAAGCAGAAGAAACAGAAGAAGCAGAAGCAGTAGCAGAAGTAGCTGAAGATGCAGAAGCAGAAAGAGAAGCAGAAGGAATAGCAGAAGAACGAGAAGGAGAAGGAGAAACAGAAGGAGAAGAAGAAGGAGAAGCAGAAGGAGAATCAGGAAAGGCAGAAGAAGCAGAATCAGACGGAGAAACAGAAGAAGGAGAAGGAGAAGCAGAAGCAGAAGAAGAAGCAGACGAAAAGCACAAGCAGAAGGAGATGCAGAAGGAGAAGCAGGAGAAGCAGAAGAAGCAGAAGCAGAAGGAGAGAAGAAGTAGAAGAAGCAGAATCCGAAGAAGCAGAAGTAGAAAGAGAAGCCGATGAAGAGAAGCAGAACGAGAAGCAGGAGAAGCAGAAGAAGCAGAAGCGGGAGAAGCAGAAGAAGAAGAAACAGAAGAAGGAGAAGGAGCAGAAGCAGAAGAAGGAAAAGCAGAAGGAGAAGCAGAAAGAGAAGCAGGAAAAGCAGAAGAAGCAGAAGCAGGTGAAGCAGAAGCAGAAGAAACAGGAGAAGGACAAGAAGCAGAAGCAGAAGGAGAAGCAGAAACAGAAGGAGAAGCAGAAAGAGAAGCAGAAGAAGGAGCAGGAGAAGGAAAAGCAGCAGGAGAAGCAGAAAGAGCAGCAGAAGGAGGAGCAGGAGATGCAGAAACAGGAGAAGCATAAGCAGAACAAACAGGAGAAGGACAAGAAGCAGAAGCAGAAGGAGAAGCAGATACAGAAGGAGAAGCAGAAAGAGAAGGAGGGAAAGCAGAAGAAGCTGAAGCAGGAGAAGCAGAAGCATAAGAATCCGAAGTAGCAGAAGGAGAACCTGAAGCAGAAGGAGAAGCAGGAGAAGCAGAAGAAGCAGAACCTGGAGAAGCAGAAGGAGAAGTAGCAGGAGAAGCAGAAGCAGAAAGAGAATCAAAAGCAGAAGGAGAAGCAGAAGAAACAGAAGAAGTAGAAGCAGTAGCAGTTGTAGCAGAAGGAGAAGCAGAAGGAAAAGCAGAAGAACAAGAAGGCGAAGGGAAGCAGAAGGAGAAGCAGTAGGAGAATAAGAAGGAGAACAGAAGAAGGAGAAGCAGAAGCAGAAGAAGATGCAGAAGGAGAAGCAGAAGAAGCAGAAGCAGAAGGAGAAGCAGGAAAAGCAGAAGAAGCAGAAGCAAAAGGTGAAGCAAAAGAAGGAGAAGGAGAAGCAGAGGCAGAAGAAGAAGCATAAGGACAAGCACAAGCAGAAGGAGATGCAGAAGGAGAAGCAGGAGAAGCAGAAGATGAAGGAGAAGCAGAAGTAGGAGAAGGAGAAGGAGGAGAAGCAGAAGCAGAAGGAGAAGCAGAAGCGGAATGAGAAGCAGAAAGAGAAGCAGGAGAAGCACAAGAAGCAGAAGCAGGAGTAGCCGAAAGAGAAGAAGCAGAAGAAGCAGAATCAGAAGCAGAAGTAGAAGCAGAAGCAGAAGGAGAAGCAGCAGAAGAAGTAGAACCAGAAATTCAGGCAGGAGAAACAGAAGAAGCAGAAGCAGAAGGAGAAGCAAAAAGAGAAGCAGTAGGAGAAGTAGAAGAAGCAGCAGAAGGAGAAGCAGCAGAAGAAGCAGAAAAAAAAGCAGAAGCAGAAGCAGAAAGAGAAGTAGAAGCAGAAGAAGCAGAAGCAGAAGAAGAAGCAGTAGAAGCACAAGAAGCAGAAGCAGGAGAAGCAGAAGCAGAAGATAAAGAAGAAGCATAAGAAGCAGAAGCAGAGGGAGAAACAGAAGAAGGAGAAAGAGAAGCAGAATGTTAAACAGAAGGAGATGCAGAAGCAGAAAGAGAAGCAGAAACAGAAGGAGAAGAAGAAGGAGAAGTTGAAGAATCAGAAGAAGCAGAAGCAGAAAGAGAAGGAGAAGAAGGAGAAGGAGGAGGACAAGCAGGAGAAGCAGAAGAAGCAGAAGCGGGAGGAGCAGAAGAAGAAGAAGAAGAAGAAACAGAAGAAAGAGAAGGAGCAGAAGGAGAAGCAGAAGCAGAAGGAGAAGCAGAAAGAGAAGCAGAAGAAGCTGAAGAAGCAGTAGCAGGAGAAGCAGAAGCAGAAGAAACAGAAGAAGCCCAAGAAGCAGAAGGAGAACCTGAAGCAGAAGGAGAAGCAGAAGCAGCAGAAGCTGGAAAAGTAGAAGCAGAAGAAACAGAACAAGCAGAAGAAGCAGAAGAAGCAGAAGAAGAACGAGAAGCAGAAGAAGAACAAGGAGAAAGAGAAGGATTAGGAGTAGGAGAAACAGAAGGATAAGCAGAAAGAGAAGGAGAATGAGAAGGAGAAGCAGGAGAAGCAGAAGAAGCAGAAGCAGGAGAAGCAGAAGCAGAATGAAAAGCAGAAGAAGGAGAAATTGAAACAGAAGAAGATGCAGAAGGAGAAGCAGAAGCAGTAGTAGAAGCAGAAGAAGGAGAAGCAGAAGGAGAAGCATAAAGAGAAACAGAAGGAGAAGCAGGAGAAGCAGAATCAAAAGAAATAGAAGAAGGAGAAGAAGCAGAAGCAGAAAGAGAAGCAGAAACAGAAGGAGAAGCAGAAATAGAAGCAGAAGAAGCTGAAGAAGCAGAAGCAGAACCTAAAGCAGAAGGAGAAGCAGAAGCAGAAAGAGAAGCAAAAGCAGAAGGAGAAGCAGAAGAAACAGAAGAAGCAGAGGCAGTATCAGAAGAAGCAGAAGATTCAGAAGCAGAAGGAGAAGCAGAAGGAAAAGCAGAAGAACTAGAAGGAGAAGGAGAAGGAGAAACAGGAGTATAAGCAGAAAGAGAAGCAGAAGAAGGAACAGTAGAAGTTAAAGCGGCTGGAGAAACAGAAAGAGCAGCAGAAGGAGAAGCAGGAAATGCAGAAACAGGAGAAGAACAAGCAGAAGAAACAGGAGAAGGTCAAGAAGCAGAAGGAGAAGCAGAAAGAGAAGGAGGGGAAGCAGAAGAAGCAGAAGCATAAGAATCCGAAGAAGCAGAAGCAGAACCTGAAGCAGAAGGAGAAGCAGGAGAAGCAGAAGAAGCAGAATCTTAAATGCAGAATGAGAAGCAGAAGGAGAAGGAGAAGCAGAAAGAGAATCAAAAGCAGAAGGAGAAGCAGAAGAAACAGAAGAAGTAGAAGCAGTAGCAGTTGTAGCAGAAGCAATAGGAAAAGCAGAAGGAAAAGCAGAAGAACAAGAAGGAGAAGGAGAAACAGAAGGAGAAGCAGAAGGAGAAGCAGAAAGAAGCAGGTAAAGTAGAAGAAGAAGAAGCAGAAGGAGAAGCAGAAGAAGGAGAAGGAGAAGCAAAAGCAGAAGAAGATGCAGAAGGAGAAGCAGAAGAAGCAGAAGCAGAAGGAGAAGCAGGAAAAGCAGAAGAAGCAGAAGCAAAAGGTGAAGCAGCATAAGGACAAGCACAAGCAGAAGGAGATGCAGAAGGAGAAGCAGGAGAAGCAGAAGAAGCAGAAGCTGAAAGAGAAGCAGAAGTAGGAGAAGGAGAAGGAGGAGAAGCAGAAGCAGAAGGAGAAGCAGAAGCAGAATGAGAAGCAGAAAGAGAAGCAGGAGGAGGACAAGAAGCAGAAGCAGGAGAAGCCTAAAGAGAAGAAGCAGAAGAATCAGAAACAGAAGCAGAAGTAGAAGCAGAAGCTGAAGAAGAAGCAGCAGAAAAAGTAGAACCAGAAATTCAGGCACGAGAAACAGAAGAAGCAGAAGCAGAAGGAGAAGCAAAAAGAGAAGCAGAAGGAGAAGTAGAAAAAGCAGCAGAAGACGCAGAAAAGCAAGCAGGAGAAGCAGAAGCAGAAAGAGAAGTAGAAGCAGAAGAAGCAGAAGCAGAAGCAGTAGAAGCATAAGAAGCAGAAGCAGGAGAAGCAGAACCAGAAGAAAAAGAAGAAGCATAAGAAGCAGAAGCAGAGGGAGAAACAGAAGAAGGAGAAGGAGCAGCAGAAGGTGAAGCAGAAGGAGATGCAGAAGCAGAAAGAGAAGCAGAAATAGAAGGAGAAGAAGAAGGAGAAGTTGGAGAATCAGAAGAAGCAGAAGCAGAAAGAGAAGCAGAAGAAGGAGAAGGAGAAGCAGAAGGAGAAGGACAAGCAGGAGAAGCAGAAGAAGCAGAAGAGGGAGAAGCAGCAGCAGAAGAAGAAGAAACAGAAGAAGGAGAAGGAGCAGAAGGAGAAGCAGAAGGAGAAGCAGAAAGAGAAGCAGAAGAAGCAGAAGAAGCAGTAGCAGGTGAAGCAGAAGCAGAAGAAACAGAAGAAGCCGAAGAATCAGAAGGAGAACCTGAAGCAGAAGGAGAAGCAGAAGCAGCAGAAGCTGGAAAAGCAGAAGCAGAAGAAACCGAACAAGCAGAAGAAGCAGAAGCAGAACGAGAAGCAGAAGAAGAAGGAGAAAGAGAAGGATTAGGAGTAGCAGGAGCAGAAGCAGAATAAGAAGCAGAAAGAGAAGCAGAAGGAGAAGCAGAAGGCGAAACAGAAGAAGCAGAAGCAGGAGAAGCAGAAGCAGAAGCAGAATGAGAAGCACAAGAAGGAGAAATTGAATGAGAAGGAGAAGGAGACTGAGAGGCAGAAGGAGAAGTAGGAGAAGCAGAAGAAGGAGAAGGAGGAGAAGCAGAAACAGAAGAAACAGAAGGAGAAGAGCCAAGCAGAAGGAGAAGCAGAAGGAGAAGCAGAAGAAGCAGAAGCTGAGGCAGAAGAAGAAGAAACAGAAAAAGCAGAAGAAGCAGAAGAAGAAGCAGCAGGAGAAGCAGAAGAAGAAGAAGGAGAAGGAGAAAGAGAAGGATTAGGAGTAGGAGAAACAGAAGGATAAGCAGAAGCAGAAAGAGAAGGAGAAGCAGGAGAAGCAGAAGAAGCAGAAGCAGAAGCAGAATGAAAAGCAGAAGAAGGAGAAATTGAAACAGAAGAAGATGCAGAAGGAGAAGCAGAAGCAGAAGCAGAAGTAGAAGCAGAAGAAGGAGAAGCAGAAGGAGAAGCATAAAGAGAAACAGAAGGAGAAGCAGGAGAAGCAGAATCAAAAGAAATAGAAGAAGGAGAAGAAGCAGAAGCAGAAAGAGAAGCAGAAACAGAAGGAGAAGCAGAAATAGAAGCAGAAGAAGCTGAAGAAGCAGAAGCAGAACCTGAAGCAGAAGGAGAAGCAGGAGAAGCAGAAGAAGCAGAATCTGGAGAAGAAGGAGAACCAGAAGGAGAAGCAGAAGCAGAAAGAGAAGCAAAAGCAGAAGTTGAAGCAGAAAGAGAAGCAGAAGAAACAGAGGAAGCAGAAGCAGAAGCAGTAGCAGAAGAAGCTGAAGATGCAGAAGCAGATAGAGAAACAGAAGGAATAGCAGAATAACGAGAAGGAGAAATAGAAGGAGAAGAAGAATGAGAAGCAGAAGGAGAAGCAGGAAAAACAGAAGAAGCAGAAACAGACGGAGAAGCAGAAGAAGGAGAAGCAGAAGAAGAAGCAGAAGGAAAAGTAAAGCAGAAGGAGATGCAGAAGGAGTAGCAGGAGAAGCAGAAGAAGCAGAAGCAGAAGGAGAAGAAGAAGGAGAAGAAGCAGAATCAGAAGAAGCAGAAGGAGAAGTAGAAAGAGAAACCGACGAAGAGAAGCAGAACGAGAAGCAGGAGAAGCAGAAGAAGCAGAGCGTGAGAAGCAGAAGCAAAAGAAACAGAAGAAATAGAAGGAGCAGAAGCAGAAGGAGAAGCAGAAGCAGAAGGAGAAGCAGAAGAAGCAGGAGAAGCAGAAGCAGAAGACACAGGAGAAGCCGAAGAAGCAGAGGCAGAATCTGAAGCAGAAGGAGAAACAGAAGAAGCACAATCTGAAGCAGAAGCAGAAGAAACAGAAATAGAAGAATAAGCAGAAGCAGAAGCAGCAGGAGAAGCAGAAGAAGAAGATGGAGAAGGCGAAAGAGGAAGATTAGGAGTAGGAGAAGCAAAAGGATAAGCAGAAGCAGAAAGAGACGCAGAAGGAGAAGCAGCAAGAGAAGTAGGAGAAGCAGAAGAAGCAGAAGCAGGAGAAGCAGAAGAAACAGAAGACGCAGAAGCAGAATGAGAAGCAGAAGGAGAAATTGAAGCAGAAGCAGAAGCAGAAGGAGAAACAGAAGCAGAAGGAGAAGCAGAAGAAGGAGAAGGAGAAGGAGAAGCAGAAAGAGGAGCCGAACGAGAAGCAGGAGAAACAGAAGCAGGAGAAGCAGAAAAGGAAGAAACTGAAGAAGGAGAAGAAACAGAAGGAGAAGCAGAAACAGAAGGAAAAGCAGAAAGAGAAGCAGAAGAAGCAGCAGCAGGAGAAGCAGAAGCAGAAGAAGCAGAAGCAGAACCTGAAGCAGAAGGAGAAGCAGGAGAAGCAGAATCTGGAGAAGCAGAAGGTGAAGCAGAAGCAGAAAGAGAAGCAAAAGCAGAAGGAGAAGCAGAACCACAAGCAGAAGAAACAGAAGAAGCAGAGGCAGTAGCATAAGAAGCAGAAGATGCAGAAGCAGAAGGAGAAGCAGAAGGAAAAGCAGAAGAACGAGAAGGTGAAGGAGAAGGAGAAACAGAAGGAGAAGCAGAAAGAGAAGCAGAAGAAGGAGCAGGAGAAGGAAAAGCAGCAGGAGAAGCAGAAAGAGCAGCAGAAGGAGGAGCAGGAGATGCAGAAACAGGAGAAGCATAAGCAGAACAAACAGGAGAAGGACAAGAAGCAGAAGCAGAAGGAGAAGCAGATACAGAAGGAGAAGCAGAAAGAGAAGGAGGGAAAGCAGAAGAAGCTGAAGCAGGAGAAGCAGAAGCATAAGAATCCGAAGTAGCAGAAGGAGAACCTGAAGCAGAAGGAGAAGCAGGAGAAGCAGAAGAAGCAGAACCTGGAGAAGCAGAAGGAGAAGTAGAAGGAGAAGCAGAAGCAGAGAGAGAATCAAAAGCAGAAGGAGAAGCAGAAGAAACAGAAGAAGTAGAAGCAGTAGCAGTTGTAGCAGAAGCAGAAGGAGAAGCAGAAGGAAAAGCAGAAGAACAAGAAGGAGAAGGGAAACAGAAGGAGAAGCAGTAGGAGAATAAGAAGGAGAACAGAAGAAGGAGAAGCAGAAGCAGAAGAAGATGCAGAAGGAGAAGCAGAAGAAGCAGAAGCAGAAGGAGAAGCAGGAAAAGCAGAAGAAGCAGAAGCAAAAGGTGAAGCAAAAGAAGGAGAAGGAGAAGCAGAGGCAGAAGAAGAAGCATAAGGCCAAGCACAAGCAGAAGGAGATGCAGAAGGAGAAGCAGGAGAAGCAGAAGAAGCATAAGATGAAGGAGAAGCAGAAGTAGGAGAAGGAGAAGGAGGAGAAGCAGAAACAGAAGGAGAAGCAGAAGCGGAATGAGAAGCAGAAAGAGAAGCAGGAGAAGCACAAGAAGCAGAAGCAGGAGTACCCGAAAGAGAAGAAGCAGAAGAAGCAGAATCAGAAGCAGAAGTAGAAGCAGAAGCAGAAGGCGAAGCAGCAGAAGAAGTAGAACCAGAAATTCAGGCAGGAGAAACAGAAGAAGCAGAAGCAGAAGCAGAAGGAGAAGCAAAACGAGAAGCAGTAGGAGAAGTAGAAGAAGCAGCAGAAGGAGAAGCCGCAAAAGAAGCAGAAAAACAAGCAGGAGAAGCAGAAGCAGAAAGAGAAGTAGAAGCAGAAGAAGCAGAAGAAGCAGAAGCAGAAGAAGAAGCAGTAGAAGCACAAGAAGCAGAAGCAGGAGAAGCAGATGCAGAAGATAAAGAAGAAGCAGAAGCAGAGGGAGAAACAGAAGAAGGAGAAAGAGCAGCAGAAAGTGAAGCAGAAGGAGATGCAGAAGCAGAAAGAGAAGCAGAAACAGAAGGAGAAGAAGAAGGAGAAGTTGGAGAATCAGAAGAAGCAGAATCAGAAAGAGAAAGAGAAGGAGAAGGAGAAGCAGAAGGAGAAGGACAAGCAGGAGAAGCAGAAGAAGCAGAAGCGGGAGGAGCAGAAGAAGAAGAAGAATCAGAAGAAAGAGAAGGTGCAGAAGGAGAAGCAGAAGCAGAAGGAGAAGAGAAGGAGCTGAAGTAGAAGCGAAGCAGAAGGAGAGCAAAAGAGAAGCAGAAGAAGCTGAAGACGCAGTAGCAGAGAAGCAGAAGCTGAAGAAACAGAAGAAGCCCAAGAAGCAGAAGGAGAACCTGAAGCAGAAGGACAAGCCGAAGCAGCAGAAGCTGGAAAAGTAGAAGCAGAAGAAACAGAACAAGCAGAAGAAGCAGAAGAAGAACGAGAAGCAGAAGAAGAACAAGGAGAAAGAGAAGGATTAGGAGTAGGAGAAACAGAAGGATAAGCAGAAAGAGAAGGAGAATGAGAAGGAGAAGCAGGAGAAGCAGAAGAAGCAGAAGCAGGAGAAGCAGAAGCAGAATGAAAAGCAGAAGAAGGAGAAATTGAAACAGAAGAAGATGCAGAAGGAGAAGCAGAAGCAGTAGTAGAAGCAGAAGAAGGAGAAGCAGAAGGAGAAGCATAAAGAGAAACAGAAGGAGAAGCAGGAGAAGCAGAAGCAGGAGAAGCAGAATCAGAAGAAATATAAGAAGGAGAAGAAGCAGAAGCAGAAAGAGAAGCAGAAACAGAAGGAGAAGCAAAAATAGAAACAGAAGAAGCCAAAGAAGCAAAAGCAGAACCTAAAGCAGAAGGAGAAGCAGGAGAAGCAGAAGAAGCAGAATCTGGAGAAGAAGAAGGAGAACCAGAAGGAGAAGCAGAAGCAGAAAGAGAAGCAAAAGCAGAAGGAGAAGCAGAAGAAACAGAAGAAGCAGAAGCAGTAGCAGAAGAAGCTGAAGATGCAGAACCAGAAAGAGAAGCAGAAGGAATAGCAGAAGAACGAGAAGGAGAAACAGAAGGAGAAGCAGAAGGAGACGCAGGAAAAGCAGAAGAAACAGAAGCAGACGGAGAAGAAGGAGGAGAAGCCGAAGCAGAAGAAGAAGCAGAAGGAAAAGCACAAGCAGAAGGAGATGCAGAAGGAGAAGCAGGAGATGCAGAAGAAGCAGAAGCAGAACAGAAGAAGAAGGAGAAGAATCAGAATCAGAAGAAGCAGAAGCAGAAATAGAAAGAGAAGCCGACGAAGAGAAGCAGAACGAGAAGCAGGAGAAGCAGGAGAAGCACAAGCGGGAGAAGCAGAAGAAGAAGAAAGAGAAGAAGGAGAAGGAGCAGAAGCAGAAGGAGAAGCAGAAAGAGAAGCAGGAAAAGCAGAAGAAGCAGAAGCAGGAGAAGCAGAAGGAGAAGAAACAGGAGAAGGACAAGAAGCAGAAGCATAAGGAGAAGCAGAAACAGAAGGAGAAGCAGAAAGAGAAAGAGGGGAAGCAGAAGAAGCAGAAGCAGGAGAAGCAGAAGCATAAGGAGAAGCATAAGGAGAAGCATAAGGAGAAGCAGAAAGAGAAGCAGGAGAAGCACAAGAAGCAGAAGCAGGAGAAGCCGAAAGAGAAGAAGCAGAAGAAGCAGAATCAGAATCAGAAGTAGAAGCAGAAGCAGAGGGAGAAACAGAAGAAGGAGAAAGAGCAGCAGACGGTGAAGAAGAAGGAGATGCAGAAGCAGAAAGCGAAGCAGAAACAGAAGGAGAAGAAGAAGGAGAAGTTGGAGAATCAGAAGAAGCAGAAGCAGAAGCAGAAAGAGAAGGAGCAGAAGGAGAAGCAGAAGGAGAAGCAGAAGGAGAAGCAGAAAGAGAAGCAGAAGAAGCAGTACAGGAGAAGCAGAAGCAGAAGAAACAGAAGAAGCCCAAGAAGCAGAAGGAGAACTGAAGCAGAAGAAGAAGCAGAAGCAGCAGAAGCTGGAAAAGTAGAAGCAGAAGAAACAGAACAAGCATAAGAAGCAGAAGAAGAACGAGAAGCAGAAGAAGAACAAGGAGAAAGAGAAGGATTAGGAGTAGGAGAAACAGAAGGATAAGCAGAAGCAGAAAGAGAAGGAGAATGAGAAGGAGAAGCAGAAGAAGCAGAAGAAGCAGAAGCAGGAGAAGCAGAAGCAGAATGAAAAGCAGAAGAAGGAGAAATTGAAACAGAAGATGCAGAAGAAGAAGCAGAAGCAGTAGTAGAAGCAAAAGATGGAGAAGCAGAAGGAGAAGCATAAAGAGAAACAGAAGGAGAAGCAGGAGAAGCAGAAGCAGGAGAAGCAGAATCAGAAGAAATAGAAGAAGGAGAAGAAGCAGGAGCAGAAAGAGAAGCAGAAACAGAAGGAGAAGCAAAAATAGAAGCAGAAGAAGCCGAAGAAGCAAAAGCAGAACCTAAAGCAGAAGGAGAAGCAGGAGAAGCAGAAGAAGCAGAATCTGGAGAAGAAGAAGGAGAACCAGAAGGAGAAGCAGATGCAGAAAGAGAAGCAAAAGCAGAAGGAGAAGCAGAAGGAGAAGCAGAAGAAACAGAAGAAGCAGAATCAGTAGCAGAAGAAGCTGAAGATGCAGAACCAGAAAGAGAAGCAGAAGGAATAGCAGAAGAACGAGTACGAGAAATAGAAGGAAAAGCAGAAGGAGAAGCAGGAAAAGGAAAAGCAGAAGAAACAGAAGCAGACGGAGAAGAAGGAGAAGGAGAAGCCGAAGCAGAAGAAGAAGCAGAAGGAAAAGCACAAGCAAAAGGAGATGCAGAAGGAGAAGCAGGAGATGCAGAAGAAGCAGAAGCAGAACAGAAGAAGAAGGAGAAGAATCAGAATCAGAAGAAGCAGAAGCAGAAATAGAAAGAGAAGCCGACGAAGAGAAGCAGAACGAGAAGCAGGAGAAGCAGGAGAAGCACAAGCGGGAGAAGCAGAAGAAGAAGAAAGAGAAGAAGGAGAAGGAGCAGAAGCAGAAGGAGAAGCAGAAAGAGAAGCAGGAAAAGCAGAAGAAGCAGAAGCAGGAGAAGCAGAAGGAGAAGAAACAGGAGAAGGACAAGAAGCAGAAGCAGAAGCAGAAGGAGAAGCAGAAACAGAAGGAGAAGCAGAAAGAGAAAGAGGGGAAGCAGAAGAAGCAGAAGCAGGAGAAGCAGAAGCATAAGAATCCGAAGAAGCAGAAGCAGAACCTGAAGCAGAAGGAGAAGCAGGAGAAGCAGAAGAAGCCGAATCTGGAGAAGCAGAATGAGAAGCTGAAGTAGAAGCAGAAGCAGAAGCAGAAAGAGAATCAAAAGCAGAAGGAGAAGCAGAAGAAACAGAAGAAGCAGAAGCAGTAGCAGTTGCAGCAGAAGCAGAAGGAGAAGCAGAAGGAAAAGCAGAAGAACGAGAAGGAGAAGGAGAAACAGAAGGAGAAGCAGAAGGAGAATCAGAAGGAGAAGCAGAAGAAGCAGAAGGAGAAGCAGAAGCAGAAGAAACAGCAGAAAGAGAAGCAGAAGCAGAAGAAGATGCAGAAGGAGAAGCAGGAGAAGCAGAAGAAACAGAAGCAGAAGGAGAAGTAGAAGAAGGAGAAGGAGAAGGAAGAGCCGCAGAAGCAATAAGAGAAGCAGAAAGAGAAGAAGAAGCAGAATGAGAAGCAGAAAGAGAAGCAGTAGAAGCAGAAGAAGCAGGAAAAGCAGAAGCAGACGAAAGAGAAGAAGACGAAGAAGAAGAAGAAGAAGCATAAGGAGAAGCATAAGGAGAAGCATAAGGAGAAGCAGTAGAAGCAGAAAAAGCAGAAGCAGGAGAAGCAGAAACAGAAGAAAAAGAATAAGCAAAAGAAGCAGAAGCAGAAGCAGTGGGAGAAGCAGAAGAAGGAGAAGGAGAAGGAGCAGCAGAAGGAGAAGCAGAAGCAGAAAGAGAAGCAGAAACAGAAGGAGAACAAGAAGGAGAAGCAGGAGAATCAGAAGAAGCAGAAAGAGAAGGAGAAGAAGGAGAAGCAGAAGTAGAATCAGAAGAAACAGAAGAAGAAGAAATAGAAGCAAAAGAAACACAAGAAGGAGAAGAGCAGAAGCAGAAGCAGAAGGAAAAGCAGAAGCAGAAGGAGAAGCAGAAAGAGAAGCAGGAGAAGCTGAAGAAGCAGGAGAAGCAGAAGTAGAAGAAACAGGAGAAGCCGAAGAAGCAGAAGCAGAATCTGAAGCAGAAGGAGAAACAGAAGAAGCACAATCTGAAGCAGAAGCAGAAGAAACAGAAATAGTAGAATAAGCAGAAGCAGAAGCACCAGGACAAGCAGAAGAAAAAGAAGGAGAAGGCGAAAGAGAAGGATTAGGAGTAGGAGAAGCAAAAGGATAAGCTGAAGCAGAAAGAGACGCAGAAGGAGAAGCAGCACGAGAAGTAGGAGAAGCAGGAGAAGCAGAAGCAAGAGAAGCAGAAGAAACAGAAGACGCAGAAGCAGAATGAGAAGCAGAAGGAGAAATTGAAGCAGAAGGAGAAGCAGAAACAGAAGGAGAAGCAGAAGAAGGAGAAGTAGAAGCAGAAAGAGAAGCAGAACGAGAAGCAGGAGAAGCAGAAGCAGGAGAAGCAGAAACAGAAGAAACAGAAGAAGGAGAAGAAGCAGAAGCAGAAGGAGAAGCAGAAACAGAAGGAAAAGCAGAAAGAGAAGCAGGAGAAGCAGAAGAAGCAACAGAAGGAGAAGCAGAAGCAGAAGCCGAAGAAGCAGAAGCAGAAC
>NW_012289211.1:0-2207 GCF_000151885.1 Dipodomys ordii | reverse complement strand
GAAGAGGAAGATTAGGAGTAGGAGAAGCAAAAGGATAAGCAGAAGCAGAAAGAGACGCAGAAGGAGAAGCAGCAAGAGAAGTAGGAGAAGCAGAAGAAGCAGAAGCAGGAGAAGCAGAAGAAACAGAAGACGCAGAAGCAGAATGAGAAGCAGAAGGAGAAATTGAAGCAGAAGCAGAAGCAGAAGGAGAAACAGAAGCAGAAGAAGATGCAGAAGGGGAAGCAGAAGAAGCAGAAGCAGAAGGAGAAGCAGGAAAAGCAGAAGAAGCAGAAGCAAAAGAAGGAGAAGGAGAAGCAGAGGCAGAAGAAGAAGCATAAGGACAAGCACAAGCAGAAGGAGATGCAGAAGGAGAAGCAGGAGAAGCAGAAGAAGCAGAAGATGAAGGAGAAGCAGAAGTAGGAGAAGGAGAAGGAGGAGAAGCAGAAGCAGAAGGAGAAGCAGAAGCGGAATGAGAAGCAGAAAGAGAAGCAGGAGAAGCACAAGAAGCAGAAGCAGGAGTAGCCGAAAGAGAAGAAGCAGAAGAAGCAGAATCAGAAGCAGAAGTAGAAGCAGAAGCAGAAGGAGAAGCAGCAGAAGAAGTAGAACCAGAAATTCAGGCAGGAGAAACAGAAGAAGCAGAAGCAGAAGGAGAAGCAAAAAGAGAAGCAGTAGGAGAAGTAGAAGAAGCAGCAGAAGGAGAAGCAGCAGAAGAAACAGAAAAACAAGCAGGAGAAGCAGAAGCAGAAAGAGAAGTAGAAGCAGAAGAAGCAGAAGAAGAAGCAGTAGAAGCACAAGAAGCAGAAGCAGGAGTAGCAGAAGCAGAAGATAAAGAAGAAGCATAAGAAGCAGAAGCAGAGGGAGACACAGAAGAAGGAGAAAGAGAAGCAGAATGTGAAGCAGAAGGAGATGCAGAAGCAGAAAGAGAAGCAGAAACAGAAGGAGAAGAAGAAGGAGAAGTTGAAGAATCAGAAGAAGCAGAAGCAGAAAGAGAAGGAGAAGAAGGAGAAGGAGGAGGACAAGCAGGAGAAGCAGAAGAAGCAGAAGCGGGAGGAGCAGAAGAAGAAGAAGAAACAGAAGAAAGAGAAGGAGCAGAATGAGAAGCAGAAGCAGAAGGAGAAGCAGAAAGAGAAGCAGAAGAAGCTGAAGAAGCAGTAGCAGGAGAAGCAGAAGCAGAAGAAACAGAAGAAGCCCAAGAAGCAGAAGGAGAACCTGAAGCAGAAGGAGAAGCAGAAGCAGCAGAAGCTGGAAAAGTAGAAGCAGAAGAAACAGAACAAGCAGAAGAAGCAGAAGAAGCAGAAGAAGAACGAGAAGCAGAAGAAGAACAAGGAGAAAGAGAAGGATTAGGAGTAGGAGAAAGAGAAGGATAAGCAGAAAGAGAAGGAGAATGAGAAGGAGAAGCAGGAGAAGCAGAAGAAGCAGAAGCAGGAGAAGCAGAAGCAGAATGAAAAGCAGAAGAAGGAGAAATTGAAACAGAAGAAGATGCAGAAGGAGAAGCAGAAGCAGTAGTAGAAGCAGAAGAAGGAGAAGCAGAAGGAGAAGCATAAAGAGAAACAGAAGGAGAAGCAGGAGAAGCAGAAGCAGGAGAAGCAGAATCAGAAGAAATAGAAGAAGGAGAAGAAGCAGAAGCAGAAAGAGAAGCAGAAACAGAAGGAGAAGCAAAAATAGAAGCAGAAGAAGCCGAAGAAGCAAAAGCAGAACCTAAAGCAGAAGGAGAAGCAGGAGAAGCAGAAGAAGCAGAATCTGGAGAAGAAGAAGGAGAACCAGAAGGAGAAGCAGAAGCAGAAAGAGAAGCAAAAGCAGAAGGAGAAGCAGAAGGAGAAGCAGAAGAAACAGAAGAAGCAGAATCAGTAGCAGAAGAAGCTGAAGATGCAGAACCAGAAAGAGAAGCACAAGGAAGAGCAGAAGAACGAGAAGGAGAAACAGAAGGAGAAGCAGAAGGAGACGCAGGAAAAGCAGAAGAAACAGTAGCAGACGGAGAAGAAGGAGAAGAAGCCGAAACAGAAGAAGAAGCAGAAGGAAAAGCACAAGCAGAAGGAGATGCAGAAGGAGAAGCAGGAGATGCAGAAGAAGCAGAAGCAGAACAGAAGAAGAAGGAGAAGAATCAGAATCAGAAGAAGCAGAAGCAGAAATAGAAAGAGAAGCCGACGAAGAGAAGCAGAACGAGAAGCAGGAGAAGCACAAGCGGGAGAAGCAGAAGAAGAAGAAACAGAAGAAGGAGAAGGAGCAGA
>NW_012289210.1:0-4708 GCF_000151885.1 Dipodomys ordii | reverse complement strand
CTGCTCTTCTGTGTGTGTTTATGTGTTTATTGGTTGTATATGTATATACATGTCAAAAAAAAAGGAACAGTGATGGTAGATACAGAGAAATGAGAGAGAGGTAAGAAACTACTAAAAACAACACTGGTTTAGCATGTTTCCTCAATTTTTGTGTACCCTCAAATTCAAGGACCTGAAAATCAATTATTCTAATATCACGGAAACTTCCATGTGATCCAATTCATGGTAATTTATCCAGCTCTTTTTTGCAACACTAGGAATGGAACTCAGAGCCTGGCACTCCCTGGGCAAATGCTCTATTAGTGGATTAGTAGAACCAGCGCCTCCCTCCTTTTATTGGTTGCTATAAATAGGATTTCATGTTTTTGCCCAGCATAGATTGGCATACTCCACTATTCTGGCATAAGTTTGGGTATAGATATACTATGGGTGTAGATATATACTACCACACCAGGCCTTAATACAACCAATTTTTCAAAGACACTATAGTCACTAAAATGGTGCTTTCTACTGTCACTATGAATAAGCATCTCTGTCTTCATTTACTCATGACATCTTAAGTATACAGACTATGTTACTAAGCATGATGTCCATGAAGAGAGATAATTTCTGCCATATATATATCACATGATTCTCCTCTATCATACCTGTCAGGGAATACCAGGATTGGTAAAAATCACTGTCTGGTGATTGTTGATTACTTTGTATTTGTTTTCAAATTTTTCCAGATATGATCTCTGTTCACCATCTTAGGCCTTAATCTTCAAAGTGCTGAGACACTGTATGAATCTCAGATACATATTTATATTTCTGAAACCATTTTTCCTTGGAAATTTTCCCAAAATGATAACAATTACTTCATCTTTCCAATAAATCTCTATGGCATTGAGAAATTACCATTAGGTTGATGAATTTTACACAAAATTGAATACAATACAGTATGTTTAATTTGATGTTCAATAAATCATAATATTTTGCCCCAAGTATTTGTCAATATTTTAAAAATCAACACTATTGATGAAATCCTGACAAGCACAGGATTCAAATTATAATTTAATTATTGGAACAAACATTTAATACGTATGATATGTTATGTGTGCTTATATGTCTACCCACTAAAATCTAAATTGAAAAAGTAAACAAACATTGTATTTCTTTTTGTGAGATTGAATATTGTAATATTTAATATTCTGTTCTATATAATAATCATTTATCTTCTGGAAATGTGCACTAAACTGAATAAATCTGACATCTATATACAGACTGCAGTAAATTTCCATCAAGTAATCACAGCATAAAAATAACTAACTCATTATTCAGGAACAAGACTCAGTGATCCAGTCTCTCTATATAAAATATTTTCAAAAAATACAAGAGAAGAGAGGGAGTATGTGATTTGGGGAGCAAGGTATGTAGAAAACAATAGGGGAAAAGAGTGAAAGGGAAAGAGCAAAGAGTGGCAAATGAGGAATAAGGGGAGAAGTGTGTGTGTGTGTGTGTGTGTGTGTGTGTGTGTGTGTGTCCTGTTGGTCCTGTGTGTGTGTGTGTGTGTGTGAGACAGAGAGAGAGAGAGAGACAGAGACAGAGACAGAGAGAATAGAAAGTCAAAATAAAAACCCTTTGCCTTTGGAGAAATGAAAACAAAACAGAATAAAATTGGCAATACCTATTCTTATGACTGATACCATACTGTGCACTGATGTCATATATACTGGATAAACTAAATATCAAGTCAGAGAAAATCTTAAAATTACAGAATAATTTCATAAACATGTCATAAAATTCTACTATAGTGAAGCAAAATTATCCCAGTTATGAGAGCCTTGTTTATGCACTAAATCGAGGTGCTCAGGATGCTGGGGGAAGCTCTCAGGGAGCACATGATGCTCACATGCCTGTGGTTCCCACCCACCACCCAGGGGTATAAAAGGCAGCTGGCACACAGACACATCCAGACTCAACAATCCCACCTTCTGCTCCTCTCACAACAGTCCACTCCTGACACCATGTGCTACTACGGCAGCTACTATGGAGGCCTGGGCTATGGCTATGGAGGCCTAGGCTGTGGCTATCGCTGTGGCTGTGGCTGTGGCTATGGCGGCTATGGTGGCTATGGTTATGGTGGCTATGGCTATGGCTGCTGCCGCCCACTGTGCTGTGGAAGATACTGGTCCTATGGCTTCTACTGAGGAGTTCCCTCCACTGCTGAGCCGACTGCCTGTGTCCTCCTGTCCTACGGCAGCTCTCTCCAAGTTCCATCACATGAGAAATTTTTCAATATCCTTAGAAATTCCAAATGTACAGCAAACTATCTGAAAAAAATCTAAATAAAATGCAGGGAACCTTATATTGACCCCTCATTTTCAAGTTGGATTACATGATAGTTCGAAAAATTATTTCTACATTTTATTATTCTATGTAAAATGGTCTTAAATGTGACTCTTAATTTATGTCCAAAGATTTATATTATTAAATAAACAATCTTTTACGACAAATATTGTTTCTTGAGAGTTCATTAAATTATTTCCATCGGTTTAATATATTTATCTGGGTATGGTTGTTTTCTGAGGCCTGGGAATGGGAGGGAAGAAGAGAGAGAGAGTATACACCAGATGTGTAGTAAATTTCTAATAGCAAAAATACTGTGTGTAATATATCATTAATCTAAGATTATTAACTAAAATAAAGTTAACAGAAAACTGTTTAGTGAAATCAAATCCACAATTTGATGAGCACCTAGTGAAATAACAAAAATGCCTATTTTATGTCATGTCATCTTGAATTATAGAGAATAAGCAGAATTAGATACAAATCATTCTTATAAAATGCAATCCACTAAGATTTAAACAAAAGTATGATAATACTCAGAAAAGCCTTCCCGTGTCTCTATAAGAAAAAGTTAGCAATGTCCAGTCCTCTAAGTTAGTTTTATTATCTACACAAAATCCCCATGGCTAATTATGATCAAGTGAATGTTTCTGAGATTCGAGACAATCAATGTAGTAAAAATTAAACTATCCTCTCATATTGATCTACAATTCATTTGTAAGTAATAAGCAAGTATGTACTTTAATAGTACATCACATTAGGAAAACAAATGTGCCCATTTCTGTTGAGTATAGTAACAGACATCAAATTTCCAGATGTAAGATCCCTGAATGTTGAATATATAAAATTGAGGGATTTCCCAAATTAATTATCCTAGTATACAGTCTTCTTGTAGCAAAATTTCTAATTTTTCCTCTACTTTGTTATACCATTCGATTTTTGAGAACTTTTAACTATTTTAATCATTCTTGTAGATTTTTCTAATTTGATATTCAATAGAGTTACTTTACCAATAGATACACATACAGAAATAAGACCTCGCACACAAAATAACTCTTGTATGTTTCTCTTATACATTTTCCTGAACAATAAAAAGTTTAACACATTACCTACCTGTTTTCCTGTATTTATCAACTAAAATCTAAATAACTTAGGATGTCAAAAATGTAAATTCCACATAACTAGAGGTGATAATGGGCTGTTAGAGAACAGTGACAAGATGAAACATCTCTCCTTCTTTATTATAGGGGCAATTGCTTCATACAGGGTTTCTATCTAAGTTTACTCAAAAGAATGATGAGAAATCCACAGATACAGATGGTTAGCTATTCTTATTTCATTGGAGAAAATATAGTTTAAGCTGAATGAACTGTTACCATGCTAAATGATGTTCCAATACATTTATTTTATTTTCCTGCTTCTGTGTATATGTATGTTTGCTTATTTGTGTGTATGTGTACACGTGTGTGTATGCAGGTGAAACAGAGGCTCGGTAATAGGGAGATACAGAGAAAGAAGGGAGAGTGGAGAGAGTACTGAAGCACAATACTGTCCTGCCATGTTTCCTCGGGTGTTTGTACCAAACATTCAAGGAGCTGAATATAAAACTTTAATTTAGACTCATGCAATTTCCATGAAATTCAGAAATCAACAGGACAATTGATCAGACCATCAATTCATGGAAATATTGCTGGGAATGGAACTCAAAACCTTGTACTTGCTAGGCAATGGTTCTATGACTTGAACCATGCCACCAGCCTTTTTTTCTTTAACATTTTTGTATATATTTTTATTGTAAAATAATGTACAGAGGGGTTACAGTTATATGAGTAAGGTAATGAGTATATTTCCTATCGAGTAATGTATTGTTACCTCCTCCTTTGTTTTTCCTCCATAATACCTACCCTCCACACCTCCTCAACTCCCCCCACCCCACTGGAATTTGTAAAGACCCTTTCAACATAGTGTCTTGTACATTTTGTTGTTACAATGGGCCCACCTGTATCCTTATGTTAGCACTCTGTTATTTCATTTCCCCTTCCCAAATTAGAAAAAAATGTATAAACAAGATACAGGGCACTGGAACCAAACACAGTGAAAACAAGATAAAACCACCTGTGTCCTTATTTTGGGGTTCATTTCACTTAGCTTTCTCAAATTAGATTTCATGCTTTAGTCCAGGTGAATCTTGGGTATCTATCATTCTTTCTCTCCAATACACCAGGCCTTCATAGAACAAACTTGGAAAGACACTTTGGTCATTAAAATAGTCCTTTATACTGACACTCTAACCGTCCTGTCCTTTGTGGATATTGACACCCTAAGCACTAGCTGTTATCTCAGAAAAGAGAATATTTGCTCTCTCTATATATCACGTCAT
>NW_012289209.1:0-1684 GCF_000151885.1 Dipodomys ordii | reverse complement strand
CTATGCCTTTGTAGAAAAAAATCTATAACATTGTGAACTAGCTATTATATAAGAGAAATTTACTCAGATTTGAACATAGGACTTCTTATTTGTTTTTTTAAGAAATCACAACATTATGCCTAAAGAAATTAATATATATTTTAAAACAACACTATTGATGAAACTATGACTGATAAACATAGGCCTTAAATTTTATTTGGGAACTTGAAAATCTATCTTAATTAGTAGAATAAACTTTTAATATGTGTAATGTATTATCTATAACTGTATCTCTAGCCACTTAGGAAAAATGTTTACTTTCCATTTAAAAGAAAGAAACATCATGTTTTCCTTTTGTAAGACTGAAAATAGTAGTAATTTAGTTCTACTCTGAAAGATGTTCATTTATTTTCTGAAAATTTCAAATAATATTCTCTAAATAATAAATTTTGAATAAGACTTAAATACATGTACAGATTATAGTAACTTGTCCTCATATAATCATAATATAAAAAATAACTACCTTCTAGTTCCTGAGAAAAATCTCAGAAAACTGGCTAGTCTAGATGAAACATTTTTCAAAAAGAGAGAGACTGAAAATAGGCAAAGAATAAGAGAGAGAGGGGGCGGAGAAGAAAAATACAAAACAAAAATATTTTCCTTACAGAGAAATAGAAAGAACAAAACAACAGAACAAAAGTAGAAATGGAATACCTAATTTCATGATTTATATCATACTGTGTAGTAAGTTGACATGAATTGAATCTACCAAATATAGAGTGTGCCAAAGCTTTCAAAACTGATGAATTTGGCCCATAAACTGATTATGGAATTCTGACATAAGAACAAAATCAGCCCAGTTATGATGGCCTTGTTTATGCACTAAATCGAGGTGCTCGGATGCTGGGGGAAGCTCTCAGGGAGCACAGGATGCTCACATGCCTGTGGTTCCCACCCACCACCCAGGGGTATAAAAGGCAGCTGGCACACAGACACATCCAGACTCAACAATCCCACCTTCTGCTCCTCTCACAACAGTCCACTCCTGACACCATGTGCTACTACGGCAGCTACTATGGAGGCCTGGGCTATGGCTATGGAGGCCTAGGCTGTGGCTATCGCTGTGGCTGTGGCTGTGGCTATGGCGGCTATGGTGGCTATGGTTATGGTGGCTATGGCTATGGCTGCTGCCGCCCACTGTGCTGTGGAAGATACTGGTCCTATGGCTTCTACTGAGGAGTTCCCTCCACTGCTGAGCCGACTGCCTGTGTCCTCCTGTCCTACGGCAGCTCTCTCCAAGTTCCATCACATGAGAAATTTTTCAATATCCTTAGAAATTCCAAATGTACAGCAAACTATCTGAAAAAAATCTAAATAAAATGCAGGGAACCTTATATTGACCCCTCATTTTCAAGTTGGATTGCATGATAGTTCGAAAAATTATTTCTACATTTTATTATTCTATGTAAAATGGTCTTAAATGTGACTCTTAATTTATGTCCAAAGATTTATATTATTAAATAAACAATCTTTTACGACAAATATTGTTTCTTGAGAGTTCATTAAATTATTTCCATCGGTTTAATATATTTATCTGGGTATGGTTGTTTTCTGAGGCCTGGGAATGGGAGGGAAGAAGAGAGAGAGAGTATACACCAGATGTGTAGTAAATTTCTAATAGCAAAAATACTGTGTGTAATATATC
>NW_012289208.1:0-4447 GCF_000151885.1 Dipodomys ordii | reverse complement strand
ACACATGTGGGGGCACTTCGGGACACAGCGGGACGCAGTGGGACACAGCAGGGACAAAGCGTGAGACACAGCAGGGGACAGAGCTGGAGACAACAGGGGACACAGCGGGGACACAGCGAGGACACAGCGGGACAGAGCGGGACACTGCAGGGCACAGCGGGGGACACAGCGGGACACAGCGGGGGACACAGCGGGAGACAGCGGGGGACACAGCGAGGACACAGCGGGACACAGCGCTGACACTGCGGGGACACAGCGGGGGACAAAGCGGGGGACACAGACGGACACAGCGGGACACAGCGGAACACAGAGTGGGACACAGTGAGGACACAGCGGGAAACAGCGGGACACAGCCGGGTCCCAGCAGTGGACACAGCGGGACACAGCGGGGGACATAGCGGGCCACAGCGGGGGACACATGGAGGACTCAGCGGGACAACGCGAGGACACTCGGCGACTCACCGGGGGACACAGCGGGGGACAAAGCGGGACACCACAGAACACAGTGGGAAACAGCGGGACACAGCGGGGAAACTGCGAGGACACAGGGGGACAAAGCGTGGGACACATAGGGACAGAGCGGGGGACACAGTGGGGGACCCAGCGGGGAACACAGCGAGGACACAGCGGGACCCAGCGGTACACAGCGTCGATACAGCGGGGACACAGCGTTACACAGCGTGGTACACAGCTGTGAACACAACGGGACACAGTGGGGGCACAGCGGGACACAGCGGGACACAGTGGGACGCAGCGGGGGACACAGGGAAGACACAGCGGGACCCAGGTGAACCCAGCGTCGATATGGCAGGGACACAGCAGGACACAGCGGGGAAAAAAGCGAGGACACAGCGGAACACAGCGTGGGACACAGCGAGGACACAGCGGGACACAGCGGGGACACAGCCGTAGACACAGCGGGACACAGTGGCGGACACAGCGGGACACAGCGGGGAACACAGCGAGGACACAGCGGGACCCAGGGCGACACAGCGTCGATACAGCGGGGACACAGCGTTACACAGCGTGGTACACAGCTGTGAACACAACGGGACACAGTGGGGGCACAGCGGGACACAGCGGGACACAGTGGGACGCAGCAGGGACAAAGCTTGAGACACAGTGGGGTACAGAGCGGGAGACAGCGGGGGACACAGCGAGGACACAGCGGTACCCAGCGCTGACACTGCGGGGCACACAGCGGTACACAGCGGGGAACACAGCGGGGGACACAGCGGGACACAGAGGGACACAGCGGGGGACACAGGGGGGACACAGCGGGACACAGTGGGGGACACAGCGAGGACACATTGGGACACAGCAGGGACACAGCGGGACGCAGCGGGGGACACAGCAGTACACATCGGGACACAGCGGGACACAGTGAGGGACGCAGAGGGGTACACAGCGGGATAAAGCGGGGAACACAGCGAGGACACAACGGGATCAAGCGGGACACAGCGTCGATACAGCGGGAACACAGCAGGACACAGCGGGGTGCACAGCTGGGGACACAGCGGGACACAGCGGGGGACACAGCGGGACACAGCGGGGAACACAGGGAAGACATAGCGGGACCCAGCGGGACCCAGCGTCGTTACAGTGGGGACTCAGCGGGACACAGCGGGGTGTACAGCTGGGTACACAACGGGACACTGCGGGGGACACAGGGAGGACACAGAGGGACACAGCGGGACACAGCGGGGACACTGCGGGAACATAGTGGGTCACAGCGGGGTACACAGCGGGACACAGCGCTACACCGCTAGGGACACAGCGGGGACAAAGCGGCAGACAGCGGGGGACACAGCGAGGACACAGCGGGACACAGCGGCGGACACAGCGGGGGCACATCGGGACACAGCGCGACACAGCGGGGGACACAATGGGGACACAGCGGGACACAGCGGGGGACACAGCGAGGACACAGCGGAACATAGCAGGGGACACAGAGAGGACACAGCGGGACACAGCGAGACACAGCGGGACACAGCGTGGACACAGCAGTACACACAGCGGGACATAGCGGGGGACACAGCTGGGGACACAACGGGACACAGCGGGGGACACAGCGAGGACACAGCGGGACACAGCGGGACACAGTGGGGGACACAGCGGGACCCAGCGGGAGACCCAGCGAGGACACAGCAGGACACAGCGGGGGACAAAGCGGGACACAGCGTGGACACATCAGTAGACACAGCGGGACATAGCAGGGGACACAGCTGGGGACACAACGGGACACAGCAGGGGACACAGCGAGGACAGAGCGGGACACAGCGGGACACAGCGGAGACACAGCGTCGATACAGCGGGGACACAGCGAGACCCCGCGGGCAACACAGGAAGGAAACAGCGGGACCCAGTGGGACACAGCGTCGATACAGCGGGACACAACGGGGTACACAGCTGGGGACACAACAGGACACAGGGGGGGACACAGCGGTACACAGCGGGACATAGCGGGGGACACAGCGGGACCCAACGGGAGACCCAGCGAGGACACAGCGGGACACAGCGGGGGACACAGGGGGACACAGCGTGACACAGCGGGGACACTGCGGGAACATAGTGGGACACAGCGGGGTACACAGCAGGACACAGAGCTACACAGGTAGGGACACAGCGGGGACAAAGCGGCAGACAGCGGGGGACACAGCGAGGACACAGCGGGACTCAGCGGCGACACAGAGGGGACTCAGCGGGACAAAGCGGGGAACACAGCGGGACACAGCGGGACACAGCGGAGACAGAGAGGGGCCAAAGAGAGATGCAGCAGTGACACAGCTGGACACAACGTAGTACACAGCAGGACACAGCCGGGCACACAGCGGGGACACAGCAGGGACCAAGCGGGACATAGCGGGACACAGCGGAACACAGCAGGGGACACAGCGGGACACAGCAGGGGACCCAGCTAGGACACAGCGGGACACAGCGGGGGACACAGCTGTGGACACAGCGGGACACAGCGGGGAAATCAGCGAGGACACAGCGGGACCCAGCAGGACACAGCGTCGATACAGCAGGGACACAGTGTTACACAGCGTGGTACCCAGCTGTGGAAACAACGGGACAGAGTGGGGGCACAGCGAGACACAGCGGGACACAGCGAGGACACAGCGGGACATAGAGGGGGACAAAGCGGGACACCACATGACAGAGTGGGACACAGCGGGACACAGCGGGACCCAGCGGGGAAACAGGGAGGACACAATGGGACACAGCGAGGACACAGCGGGACACAGCGGGACACTGCGGGGCACAGCGGGGGACACAGCGGGACACAGCGGGGGACACAGGGAGGACACAGCGGAACACAGCATGGGACAAAGCGAGGACACAGCGGGAAACAGCGAGACACATCGGGACCCAGCGGGGACCCAGCAGTGGACTCTGCGGGACACAGCGGGGGACAAAGCGGGACACCACGGAACATAGCAGGACACAGCGTGAAACAGCGGTGAACCTGCGGGGACACAGCGGTACACAGCGGGGGACCCAGCGGGACACAGCGGGGACAAAGCGTGGGACACATAGTGACACAGCAGGGGACACAGTGGCGGACACAGCGGGACACAGTGGGGAACACAGCGAGGACACAGGGGGACCCAGCGGTACACAGCGTCGATACAGCGGGGACACAGCGGGACACAGCGGGGTACACAGCTGGGTACACAACGGGACACAGCGGGGGACACAGCGAGGACACAGCAGAACACAGCGTGGGAAACAGCGAGGACACAGCGGGACACAGCGAGACACAGCGGGACACAGTGGGGACACAGCAGTAGACACAGCGGGACACAGAGGGGGACACAGCGGGACACAGCGGGGAACACAGCGAGGACACAGCGGGGAAACAGCGGGGACACAGCGGGACCCAGCAGGACACAGTGGGGCACACAGCGGGACACAGCTTGGGACACAGCGGGAACACAGCAGGACACAGCGGGGGACAGAGCAAGGACACAGCGGGACACAGCGGGACACAGCGTGGGACAAAGCGGGAGATAGCATGGGACACAGCGAGGACACATCGGGACACAGCGGCGACACATAGAGGACTCAGCGGGGGACACAGTGGGGAACAGAGCGGGACACAGCGGGACCCAGCGGGGACAAAGCATGAGACACAGCGGTGGACAGAGCGGGAGACAGAGGCGGACACAGCGAGGACACAGCGGGACACAGCGGGGACACAAAGGTGGCTCAGGGGAGGCCACAGTGGGGGACAAAGCGGGACACCACGGAACACAGCGGGACACAGCGTGAAACAGCAGTGAACCTGCGGGGACACAGCGGGACACAGCGGGGGACACAGCGGGACACAGCGGGGACACAGCGGGGACACAGCGGGACCCAGCAGACACAGCAGACACAGCAGACATAGCGGGGGACACAGCGGGACACAGCGGGGGACATAGCGGGGCACAGCGGGGAACAC
>NW_012289207.1:0-14234 GCF_000151885.1 Dipodomys ordii | reverse complement strand
AGCGGGGGACACTGCGGATACAGCTGGGGACACAGGGAGGACACTTCGGAACACAGCATGGGACAAAGCGAGGACACAGCGGGAAACAGCGAGACACAGCGGGACCCAGCGGGGACCCTGCGGGGACCCAGCAGTGGACACAGCGGGACACAGCGGGGGACAAATCGGGACACCACGGAACACAGCAGGACTCAGCGTGATACAGCGGTGAACCTGCGGGGACACAGCGGGACACAGCGGGGGACTTCTTTCGGGACCCAGCGGGACACAGCGGGGGACACAGCCGGACACAGCAGGGACACAGCGGGGACACAGCGGGACCCAGCAGGACACAGCGGGGGACACAGCGGGACACAGCGGGACACAGCAGGGGACACAGCAGGGACACAGTGGGACACAGTAGTACACAGCGTGGGACAAAGCAGGAGACAGCGGAGGACACAGCGAGGACACAGCTGGACACAGCGGGGACACAGAGGGGACTCAGCAGGGAACATAGAGGGGAAAAAGCGGGAACCCACGGGACACAGTAGGACACAGCGGGACACAGCGGGGACACTGCGGGACACAGCCGGGGGACACAGCGGTGGACAGCGGGGGACAGAGAAGGGACACAGCGGGACACAGAGGGGACACAGCTGGACACAGAAGGGTACACAGCGGGGCACAGCGGACACACAACGGGGACAGAGCTGGACACAGAGGGACACAGAGGGGACAGAGCGTGACACAGCGGGACACAGCGGGACACAACAGGGGACTCAGCGGGACACAGCGGGGGACACAGGGAGGACAAAGCTGGACTCTGAATGAGACAGAGCGAGGACACAGCCGGACACAGCGAAACACAGCGTGACACAGTGGGGACACAGCAGGGGACACAGCGGGACACAGCGGGGGACACAGAGGAACACAGCGGGGTACACAGCAGGGACAAAGCGGGACACAGCGGGGGAACACAGTGAGGACAAAGCGGGACACAGCGGTGACACAGCGGGACACAGCTGGGGACACTGCGGGACACAGCGGGACACAGCGGGGACACAGCAAGGACACAGCGGGGGACACAGCGGGACACAGCCGGACACAACCGGGGACACAGCGGGACACAGCGAGAGACACAGCGGGGGACACAGCGGGACACAGCAGGGAACAAAGAGAGGACACAGCGGGACCCAGCGGGACACAACGTCGATAGAGCGGGGACACAGCGGGACACAGCGGTGACACAATGGGACTCAGCAGGGGACACTGCGGGACAGAGAGGGACCGAGAGGGAACACAGCAATGACACAGCGGGGGACACAGCGGGACACAGCGGGGGACACAGCGAGGGACACAGCGGGGGACACAGCAGGACACAGTGGGGAACACAGAGAGAGACACAGCAGGACCCAGCGGGACACAGCATCGATACAGCAGAGACACAGCGGGACACAGCGGGGTACACAGCTGTTGACACAACGGGACACAGTGGGGGACACAGCGGGACACAGCGGGGCACAGCAGGGAAAAAACGGGAGACACAGTGGGGAACAGAGCAGGACAAAGCGGGGGACACAGAGAGGACACATTGGGAACACAGTGAGACTCAGCCGGGGACACAGCGGGGGACAAAGCGGGACACCACGGGACACAGTGGGACACAGCGGGACACAACGTGGTCACTGCGGGACACAGTGGGGTACAAAGCGGGACACAGCGGGACACAGCGGGGACGCAGCGGGACACAGCGGGACACAGCGGGACACGGCGGGGGACACAGCGGGACTCAGATGGGGACATAGCGAGGACACAGCGGGACACAGCAGGACACAGCGGGGGACACAGTGAGGACACAGTGGGGTACACAGTGGGGGAAACAGCTGGACACAGTGGGGAACACAGCGAGGACACAGCGGGACACAGCGGGGGACACAGGGAGGACACAGCGGGACACAGTGGGGGACACAGCGAGGACACAGTGGGACACAGCGGCGACACAAAGGGTACTCAGTGGGGGACACATTGTGGGACAAAGTGGGACACCATGGGACACAGTGTTACACAGCGGGACACAGCGGCGACACTGCGGGACACAGCAGGACAAAGCGGGGGCCACAGCGGGCCACAGCGGGGCACATAGCGGGGGACAGTGGAGACAGAGAGTGGCCACAGCGAGACACAGCGGTGACACAGCTGCACACAGCGGGGTACACAGCGGGACACAGCGGGCACACAGCGGGGACACAGCGGGACACAGCAGGGACACAATGGGACACAGTGGGACAAAGCGGGAGACACAGCGGGATACAGCAGGCACACAGCGGGGACACAGTGGGGGACACAGCGGGACACAGTGGTGGACCCAGTGAGGACACAGCGGGACACAGCAGGGGACACAGAGAAGACACAGCGGGGTACACAGCGGGGGACACAGCGGGACACAGCGGGACACAGAGTCGATACAGCGGGGACACAGCGTTACAAGGGGTGGTACATAGCTGTGAACACAACGGGACACAGTGGGGGCACAGCCAGACTCAGCGGGACACAGTGGGACACAGCAGGGACAAAGCGTGAGACACAGCGGGGGACAGAGACGGAGACAGCAGGGGACACAGCGACGAAACAGCGGGACACAGCGGGGGACACAGCAAGGACAGCAGGGGACACAGCGGGGGACACAGCAAGGACAGAGCGGGACACAGTGGGGGACACAGCAGGACATAGCGGGGGACACAGCGGGGGAAACAGCGGGACACAGCGGGACACAGTGGGGACACCACGGGGCACAGTGTGACACAGTGTGACACAGCGGGACACTGCGGGGACACAGCAGGACAAAGCGGGGGACACAGCGGAACACAGCGGGACACAGCGGGGGACACAGCGGGACACAGCGGAGACAGAGAAGGGCCACAGCGGGACACAGCGGTGACACAGCTAGGCATAGCGGGGTACACAGCGGGACACAGCGGGCACACAGAGGGGACACAGCGGGACACAGCGGGACACAGCGGGGACAGAGCGGGACACAGTCAGACACAGTCGGACACAGCGGGGGACACAGCGGGACACAGCGGGGGACCCAGTGAGGACATAGCGGGGGACACAGCGGGGGACACAGCGGGACACAGCGGGGAACACAGCGAGGACACAGCGGGACACAGTGTCGATACAGAGGGGACTCAGCGGAGGACACAGTGGGGGACACAGCGGGGGACAATGTGGGACACCACGGGACACAGTGTGACACAGCGGGACACAGCGGGGACACTGCAGGGACACAGCAGGATAAAGCGTGGGACACAGCGGGACACAGTGGGACACAGCGGGGGACACAGTGAGGACACAGCGGGACACAGCCGGGGAAAAAGTGGGACACAGCGGGGACACAGCAGTGGACACAGCGGGACACAGCGGGGGACACAGCCGGACACAGCAGGGGAAACAGTGGGGGACACAGCGGGACACAGTGGGACACAGCGCGGAACACATGGGGGACACAGCGGGACACAGCGGGGACACAGCGGGACTCAACGGGGGACACAGCAGTATACAGCAGGACACAGTGGGGACACAGCAGAGACACAGCTGAAACACAGCTGGACAGAGCGGGGACACAGCTGGGGTCACAACGGGACACATCGCGGGACACAGTGAGGACCCAGCGGAACACAGCATGGGACACAGCGAGGACACAGCTGGACACAGCGGGACACAGCCGGGATACAGCAGTAGACACAGCGGGAACCAGTGGGGGAGACAGAGGGACACAGCGGGGACTCACCAGGGGACACAGCGGGGGACAAACTGGGACACCACGGGACACAGTGGGACACAGCGGGACACAGCGGGGACACTGCAGGGACATAGCAGGACACAGCGGGGTACACAGCGGGACAAAGCAGTGGACACAGCGGGGACACAGCGGGACACAGCGGGGGACACAGCGAGGACACAGCGGGTCACAGCGGGACACAGCATGATACAAAGCAGGAGACAGCGGGGGACACAGCGAGGACACAGCTGGACACAGCAGGGTACACAGCGGGACACAGCGGGAGACACAGAAGGGTACACAGCGGGACACAGCGAGAAACACAGCGAGGTCACAGCGGGGGCCAAAGTAGGACAACACGGGACACAGTGTGACACAGTAGGACACAGCGGGGACACTGCAGGGGCCCAGCGGGACAAAGCGGGAGACACAGCAGGACATAGCGGGGGACACAGCGGGCCACAGCGGGCCACAGCGGGGCACACAGCGGGGGACAGTGGAGACAGAGAGTGGCCACAGCGAGACACAGCGGTGACACAGCTGGACACAGCGGGGCACACAGCGGGACACAGCGGGCACACAGCGGGGACACAGCGGGAAACAGCGGGACACATCAGGGACACAATGGGACACAGTGGGACAAAGCGGGAGACACAGCGCGACACAGCAGGCACACAGCGGGGACACAGAGGGACACAGCGGGGACAGAGCGGGACACAGCCGGACACAGCGCGACACAGCGGGGACACAGCGGGACACAGTGGTGGACCCAGTGAGGACACAGCGGGACACAGCAGGGGACACAGCAAGGACACAGCGGGGGACACAGCGGGGGACACAGCGGGACCCAGCGGGGAACAGATCGAGGACACAGCGGGACACAGAGGGACAAAGAGTCGATACAGCAGGGACACAGCGTTACAAGGCGTGGTACATAGATGTGGACACAACGGGACACAGTGGGGGCACAGCCGGACTCAGCGGGACACAGTGGGACACAGCAGGGACAAAGCGTGAGACACAGCGGGGGACAGAGACGGAGACAGCAGGGGACACAGCGACGAAACAGTGGGACACAGCGGTGACACAGCCGGGACTCAGCGGGGGACACAGCGGGGGACACAGCAAGGAAAGAGCGGGACACAGTGGGGGACACAGCAGGACATAGCGGGGGACACAGCGGGGGAAACAGCGGGACACAGCGGGACACAGCGGGGACACCACGGGACACAGTGTGACACAGTGGGACACAGCGGGACACTGCGGGGACACAGCAGGACAAAACGGGGGACACAGCGGGACACAGCGGGACAAAGCGGGGGACACAGCGGGACACAGCGGAGACAGAGAAGGGCCACAGCGGGACACAGCGGTGACACAGCTGGACACAGCGGGGTACACAGCGGGACACAGCGGGCACACAGAGGGGACACAGCGGGACACAGCGGGACACAGCAGGGACAGAGTGGGACACAGTCGGACACAGCGGGACACAGCGGGGGACACAGCGGGACACAGCGGGGGACCCAGCGAGGACATAGCGGGGGACACAGCGGGGGACACAGCGGGACACAGCGGGGAACACAGCGAGGACACAGCGGGACACAGCGGGACACAGCGTCGATACAGAGGGGACTCAGCGGAGGACACAGCGGGGGACACAGCGGGGGACAAAGTGGGACACCACGGGACACAGTGTGACACAGCGGGACACAGCGGGGACACTGCGGGGACACAGCAGGATAAAGCGGGGGACACAGCGGGACACAGTGGGGGACACAGCGGGGGACAGCGTAGACAGAGAAGGGCCACAGCGGGACAGAGCGGGACACAGTTGGACACAGCGGGGTACACAGCGGGACACAGCGGGCACACCGGGGACACAGCAGGACACAGCGGGACACAGTGGGGACACAGTGGGACACAGCGGGACAAAGCGGGGGACACAGCGGGACACAGCAGGGGACACAGAGAGGACACACTGGGACACAGCGGGGGACACAGTGAGGACACAGCGGGACACAGCCGGGGAAAAAGTGGGACACAGCGGGGACACAGCAGTGGACACAGCGGGGACACAGCGGGACACAGCGGGGGACACAGCGAGGACACAGTGGGTCACAGCGGGACACAGCGTGGGACAAAGCAGGAGACAGCGGGGGACACAGCGAGGACACAGCTGGACACAGCAGGGTACACAGCGGGACACAGCGGGAGACACAGAAGGGTACACAGCGGGACACAGCGAGAAACACAGCGAGGTCACAGCGGGGGCCAAAGTAGGACAACACGGGACACAGTGTGACACAGTAGGACACAGCGGGGACACTGCAGGGGCCCAGCGGGACAAAGCGGGCGACACAGCGGGACACAGTGTGAACACAGCGGGGGATACAGCGGGGGACAGCAGGGGACAGAGAGGGAACAAAGCGGGACACAGCGGGGACACTGCTGGACACAGCGGGGTACACAGCGGGACACAGAGGGCACACAGTGGGGACACAGCGGGGGACACAGCGGGACACAGCGGGTCACAGCGGGGGACACAGCGGGACACAGCGGGACACAGCGGGGGACACAGCAGAACACAGCGTGGGACATATCGAGGACACAGCGGGACACAGCGGGACACAGCGGGACACAGAAGGGACACAGCAGGGACACAGCGGGGGACACAGCGAGGACACAGCGGGACACAGCGGGGACACTGCGGGAATATAGTGGGACACAGCGGGGTACACAGCGGGACACAGTGGAGTACACAGCTGGGGACACAAAGGGACACATCGGGGGACACAGCGGGACCCAGCAGGACACAGCGTCGATACAGCGGGGACACCGCGGGACATAGCGGGGTACACAGCTGGGGACACTACGGGACACAGCGGTGGACACAGCGAGGACACAGCGGGACACAGCTGGGACACTGAGGGAACATAGAGGGACACAGCGGGTACACAGCGGGACACAGCGGGGGACACAGAGTGGTACACAGCGGGACACAGCTGGAAACATAGCGAGGTCACAGCGGGGGAAAAAGCGGGACAACACGGGACACAGTGTGACACAGCGGGACAGAACGGTGACACAGAAGGGGCAAAGCGGGACAAAGCAGGGACACAGCGAGACACAGCGGGACACCGCGGGGGACACAGCGGGGGACAGCAGGGGACAGGGGACACAGCGGGACACAGCGGGGACACAGCTGGACACAGCGGGGTACACAGAGGGACACAGCGGGCACACACTGGGGACACAGCTGGACACAGCGGAACTCAGCGGGACACACAGCAGTACACAGCGGGACACAGTGGGACACACCGGGGAGACAGCAGGGACACAGTGGGGGACAAAGCGGGACACAGCGGGTCAGAGCGGGGGACACAGCGGGACACAGCGGGAGACACAGAGGGGTACACAGCGGGACACAGCGGGGAACACAGCGAGGACACAGCGGAACACAGCGGGACACAGCGTCGATACAGTGGGGACAGCGCGGGTCACAGCAAGGACACAGCGGGACACAGCGGGACACAGCGGGGGACACAGCGGGACACAGCGGGGACACAGCGGGGACTCAGCGGGGGACACAGTGGGACACATCGGAGGACACAGCCAGACACGGCGGGGACAAAGCTGGACACAGCGGGGTACACAGAGGGACACAGCAGGGACACAGCGGGGAAACAGCGTGACACAAAAGGACACAGCGAGACACAGCGGGGGACACAGCGAGGACACAGCTGCACACAGTGGGGGACACAGCAAGGACAGAGCGGGACACAGCGGGACACAGCGGGACACAGCGGGGGACACAGGAAGGACACAGCGGTACACAGAGGGGGACAGAGCGAGGACACATTGGGACACAGCGGGACTCAGCGGGGGACACAGCAGTACACAGCGGGACACAGCGGGGACACAGCAGGGACACAGCGGGGGACACAGCGGGGGGACACAGAGGGGTACACAGCGGGACACAGCGGGGAAAAAAGTGAGGCCACAGCAGAACACAGCGTGGGACACAGCGAGGACACAGCGGGACACAGCGGGACACAGCAGGGACAAAGCAGTAGACACAGCGGGACACAGTGGCGGACACAGCGGGACACAGCGTGGGACACAGGGGGGACACAGCGGGACCCAGCGGGACCCAGCGTCGATACTGCTGGGACACAGCGGGACACAGCGAGGACACAGCGGGGGACACAGCACGACACAGCGGGGAACACAGCGAGGACACAACAGCACCCAGCAGGACACAGAGTCGATACAGCGGGGACACAGGGTTACACTGCGTGGTACCCAGCTGTGGACACAACGGGACAGAGTGGGGGCACAGCGAGACACAAAGGGACACAGCGAGGACACAGCGGGATACATTGGTGACACAGCGGGGAAAACAGCAGGACAAAGCAGCGGACACAGCGGGGGACACAGCGCGACACAGCAAGACATAGCATGGACACAGCAGTAGACACATCAGGACACAGCGGGGGACACAGCGGAGACACAGCGGGACACAGCGGAACACAGCGGGAGCAAAGCGGGAGACAGCGGGGCACACAGCGAGGACACAGGGGGACACAGAGGCGACACAGAGGGGAATCAGCGGGGGACACAGCGGGGGACAAAGTGGGACAACACGGGACACAGTGTTACACAGCGGGACACAGCGGGGACACTGCGGGACACAGCAGGAAAAAGCGGGGGACACAGCGGGACACAGCGGGCCACAGCGGGGGACACAGCGGGGGACAGCGGAGACAGAGAGTGGCCACAGCGAGACACACCGGTGACACAGCTGGACACAGCGTGGTACACAGCAGGACACAGCGGGCACACAGCGGGGACACAGCGGGACACAGAGGGACACAGCGGGGACACAGCGGGACAAAGCGGGAGACACAGCAGGACACAGCAGGCACACAGCGGGGACACAGTGGGACACAGCGGGACACAGCGGGGGACAAAGCGGGACACAGTGGGGGACCCAGTGAGGACACAGCAGGACACAGCAGGGGACACAGCAAGGACACAGCGGGGGACACAGAGGGGGACACAGCGGGACACAGCGGGGAACACAGCGAGGACACAGCGGGACACAGCGGGACACAGCGTCGATACAGCAGGGACACAGCGTTACACAGTGTGGTACACAGCTGTGGACTCAACGGGACACAGTGGGGGCACAGGCGGACACAGTGGGACACAGTGGGACACAGCGGGGAAAAAGCGTGAGACACAGCAGGGGACAGAGAGGGTGACAGCAGGGGACACAGCGAGGAAACAGCGGGACACAGCGGTGACACAGCGGGGACTCAGGGGGTGACACAGCGGGACACAGCGGGGGACACAGCGGGACACAGCGCAGGACAAGGCGGAACAAAGTGTGGGACAGAGCGTGGGACACAGCGAGACACAGTGGAGACAAAATTGGACACAGCGGGGTACACAGAGGGACACAGCAGGGACACAGCGGGAAAACAGCGTGACACAAAAGGACACAGCGGGACACAGCGGGGGACACAGCGAGGACACAGCGGCACACAGTGGGGGCCACAGCAAGGATAGAGCGGGAAACAGCGGGGGACACAGCAGCACATAGCGGGGGACAGAGCGGGACACAGCGGGACACAGCGGGGGACACAGGATGGACACAGCGGTACACAGCGGGGGACAGATCGAGGACACATTGGGACACAGCGGGGACACATCGCGACTCAGCGGGGAACACAGCAGTACACAGCGGGACACAGCAGTACACAGCGGGACACAGCGGGACACAGCAGGGACACAGCGGGGGACACAGCGGGACACAGCGTGGGACACAGAGGGGGACACAGCGGGGCAAAAAGCGAGGCCACAGCAGAACACAGCGTGGGACACAGCGAGGACACAGCGGGACACAGCGGGACACAGCGTCGATACAGCGGGGACAAAGAGGGACACAGCGAGGTACACAGCTGGGGACACAACGGGACACAGTGGGGGCACAGCCGGACACAGCGGGACACAGCGGTACACAGCGGGGACACTGCGGAAACATAGTGGGACACAGCGGGGTACACAGCGGGACACAGCGGGACACAGCTAGGGACACAGCGGGGACAAAGCGGCAGACAGCGGGGGACACAGCGAGGACAAGAGGGACACAGCGGCGACACAGAGGGGACTCAGCGGGACAAAGCGGGGGACACAGCGTGACACAGCGGGACACAGCGGGGGACACAGTGGGGGACAGCGGAGACAGAGAGGGGCCAAAGCGAGACACAGCGTTGATACAGCTGGACACAACGGAGTACACAGCGGGACACAGCGGGCACACAGCGGGGACACAGCGGGACAGAGCGGGACACAGCAGGGAACACAGGAAGGAAACAGCGGGACCCAGTGGGACACAGTGTCGATACAGCGGGACACAGCGGGGTACACAGCTGGGGACACAACGGGACACAGCGGGGGATACAGCGAGGACACAGTGTGACCCAGCAGGACACAGCGGGGACACAGCGGGACCCAGCGGGGAAACCAGCGAGGACACAGTGGGACACAGCGGGGGACACAGCGAGAACACAGCGGCAGCGGGACACAGCGTCGATACAGCGGGCACACAGCGTTACACAGCGTGGTACACAGCTGTAGACACAAAGGGACTCAGTGGGGGCACAGCGGGACACAGCGGGACACAGTGGGACACAGCGGGGAAAAAGCGTGAGACACAGCGGGGGACAGAGCTGGAGACAGCGGGGGACACAGCGAGGACACAGTGGGACACAGCGGTGACACAGCGGGGACTCAGCGGGGGACACAGCTGGGACAAAGAGGGACACCACGGAACACAGCGGGACACAGCGGGAAACAGCAGTGACCCTGCCTGGACACAGTGGGACACAGCGGGGGACACAGCGGGGGACAGTGGAGACAGAGAGTGGCCACAGCGAGACAAGGCGGTGACATAGCTGGACACAGCGGGGTACACAGCGGGACACAGCGGGCACACAGCGGGGACACAGCGGGACACATTGGGGACACAGTGGGACACAGCGGGACACAGCAGGCGACACAACGGGACACAGCAGGCGACACAACGGGACACAGCAGGCACACAGCGGGGACACAGCGGGACACAGAGGGACACAGCGGGTACAGAGCGGGACACAGCCGGACACAGCGGGACACAGCGGGGGACACAGCGGGACACAGTGGGGGACCCAGTGAGGACACAGCGGGACACAGCAGGGGACACAGCGAGGACACAGCGGGGGACACAGCGGGGGACACAGCGGGACACAGTGGGGAACACAGCGAGGACACAGCGGGACACAGCGGGACACAGCGTCGATACAGCGGGGACACAGCGTTACATAGCGTGGTACACAGCTGTGGACACAACGGGACACAGTGGGGGCACAGCCGGACACAGCGGGACACAGTGGGACACAGCGGGGACAAAGCGTGAGACACAGCGGGGGCAGAGAGGGAGACAGCAGGGGACACAGCGAGGAAACAGCGGGACACAGCGGTGACACAACGGGGACAAGGCGGGGGACACAACGGGACACAGCGTGGGACACTGCGGGACACAGTGAGGGACAGAGCGTGGGACACAGCGAGACACAGCGGAACAAAGTGGGGGACAAAGCGGGACACAGCACAGACAGAGAAGGTCCACAGCGGGACACCGCGGTGACACAGCTGGACACAGCGGGATACACAGCAGGACACAGCGGGCACACAGCGGGGACACAGCGGGACACAGCGTAGACACAGCGGGACTCAGCGGGACACAGCAGGGGACACAGCGGGGGACCCAGCGAGGACAAAGCGGGACACAGCGGGGTACACAGAGAGGACACCGCAGGGGACACAGCAGGGGACACAGCGGGACACAGCGGGGAACACAGCGAGGACACAGAGGGACAGAGCGGGAAACATCGTCGATACAGAGGGGACTCAGCGGGGGACACAGCGGGGAAACAGCGGGGGACAAAGTGGGATACCACGGGACACAGTGTGACACAGCGGGACACAGCGGGGACATTGCGGGGACACTGCAGGAATAAGCGGGGGACACGGCCGGACACAGTGGGACACAGCGGGGGACACAGCGGGGGACAGCAGAGACAGAGATGGGCCACAGCGGGACACAGAGGTGACACAGCTGGACACAGCGGGTTACACAGCGGGACACAGCGGGCACACCGGGGACACAGCGGGACACAGCGGGACACAGCGGAGACACAGTGGGACACAGCGGGACAAAGCGGGGGACACACCGGGACACAGAGAGGACACAGTGGGTCACAGCGGGGGACACAGTGAGGACACAGTGGGACACAGCCGGGGAAAAAGCGGGACATAGCGGGGACACAGCAGTGGACAAAGGGGGACACAGCGGGGGACACAGCCGTACACAGCGGTGGAAACAGTGGGGGACACAGCGGGACACAATGGGACACAGCGGGGGACACATGGGGGACACAGCGGGACACAGCGGGGACACAGCGGGACTCAGCGGGGGACACTGCAGTATACAGCAGGACTCAGCGGGGACACAGCACGGACACAGCGGGACACAGCGGGACACAGTGGGACACAGCGGGGACACAGCAGAAGACACAGCCTGAACCGTGGGGGACACAGCGGGACACAGCGGGGACTCACCGGGGGACACAGCGGGGGACAAACTGGGACACCACGGGACACAGTGGGAAACAGCGGGACACAGCGGGGACACTGCGGGAACATAGCGGGACACAGCGGGGTACATAGTGTGACACAGCAGTGGACACAGCGGGGACACAACGGGACACAGCGGGGGACACAGCGAGGACACAGTGGGTCACAGCGGGACACAGCGTGGGACAAAGCAGGAGACAGCGGGGGACACAGCGAGGACACAGCTGGACACAGCGGGGTACACAGCGGGACAGAGCGTGGGACACAGAAGGGTACACAGCGGGACACAGAGAGAAACACAACGAGGTCACAGCGGGGGCCAAAGCAGGACAACACGGGACACAGTGTGACACATTGGGACACAGCGGAGACACTGCAGGGGCACAGCGGGAGAAAGCGGGCGACATAGCGGGACACAGCGGGACACAGCGGGGGACACAGTGGGGACTCAGCGTGGGACACAGCGGGACACAGCGGGTCACAGCCGGGGATACTACGGGACACAGCGGGGTACACAGAGGGGTACACAACGGGACACAGCCGGGAACACAGCGCGGACACAGCAGGACACACCGGGACACAGCGTCAATACAGCGGGGACAGAGCGGGTCACAGCAGGGACACAGCGGGACACAGCGGGGGACACAGCGGGACACAGCGGGGACACAGCGGGACACAGCGGGACACAGCGGGGGACACAGCGGAACACAGCTTGGGACACAGCGAGGACAAAGCGGGACACAGCGGGACAAAGTGGGGACAAAGCAGGGACACAGCAGGGACACAGTGGGGGACACAGCGGGGTACACAGAGGGACACAACGGGGAACACAGCGAGGACACAGCGGGACCCAGCAGGACACAGCGGGGTACACAGCTGGGGACACAACGGGACACAGCAGTGGACACAGCGAGGACACAGCGGGAAACAGCGGGTACACTGCGGGAACATAGGGGGACACAGCGGGGTACAGAGCGGTACACAGCTGGGTCACAGTGTGGTACACAGCGGGACAGAGCGGGAAACACAACGAGGTCACAGCGGGGGACAAAGCGGGACAACACGGGACACAGTGTGACACAGCAGGACACAGCGGGACACAGCGGGACACAGCGGGGGACACAGGGGGGACAGCAGAGGACAGAGAGGTGACACAGTGGGACTCAGCGGGGACACCGCTGGACACAGCAGGGTACACAGAGGGACACAGCGGGCACACAGTGGGGACACAGCGGGACACAGCGGGACACAGCGGGGACAGAGCAGGACAGAGCCTGACACAGCGAGGACACATTGGGCCACAGCGGGACACAGAGGAACTCAGCGGGAGACACAGCAGTACACAGCAGGACACAGTGTGACACAGTGGGGAGACAGCAGGGACACAGTGGGGGACACAGCGGGACACAGCAGGTCACAGCGGGGGACACAGCGGGACACAGCAGGGGACACAGAGGGGTACACAGCGGGACACAGCGGGGAACACAGCGCGGACACAGCGGGACAGAGCGGGACAAAGCGTCGATACAGCGGGCACAGAGCGGGTCACAGCAAGGACACAGCGGGACACAGCGGGACACAGTGGGGGACACAGGGGGACACAGCGGGAACACAGCGGGACACAGCAGTGGACACAGCGGGACACAGCGTGGGACACAGCAAGGACACAGCGGGACACAGCGGGACACAGCGGGACACAGCGGGGACACTGCGGGACACAACGGGACACAGCGGGGGACACAGCGAGGACAGAGCGGGTCACAGCGGGACACAGCGTGGGACAAAGCTG